>NW_023260513.1:1901826-1921260 GCF_013100865.1 Trachemys scripta elegans
ATGTTGCTTTGTGCTGTAGTAACCTGCACGTTTGTCCTTCCTGCCTCTTGCTCACTTTAACTGCAACTTTATTGTTACATTAATAGTCTAGGTCTTTTTGCATCTAGACTGAAATTTCAAAGCAGCCTGAGGGAGTTAAGTACCCAATTCCTATTGAATTTCAGTGGGATTCGAGTGCTTAAATCTCAGGCTCAGATGAAATCTCCTAATTTTTTAAAAGGAAACACTATAAAATGAAACATGAACGTGTATTTTGATGTAGTATTTTGGAATAAAACTTTCAGCAGATAATACTTAAAAACATCCCAGGGTTGATGGAGCAGTGGCAGGTTCTGTGGTCACAGTTAAAGACGGCAGACAGTGCCCTGTGACACGGAGGCCTGTACCGCAAAAGCCTGTTCAGTAGTAGTTTCAGACAGCACTGAAAGACCCCCCTTCCCACCCATTTCATGAGGACAAATTCACTCACATTTTACAAGCAACAAAAAACAAAGTTGGGAGATTTTCATCTGAGCCTGAGATTTAAGCGCTCGAATCCCACTGAAATTCCATAGGAATAATTGGGTACTTCACTTCACTTAATGCATCTCATTCAGACTCCTTTATACCTTCTTTGAAGTATTTCAGGTACTCGGCTTCTAACAACATATTTTTCATCCTCTGTCTCGGTCTCACTTATCTGGAGTACGCAGAGTAAGAGGTCTCTTTACAAAATGCCTCTGAAATAAAGAGCACGTGCTGACACCAGCAGAATCGTTATGTTTAGTGATCACACAGGAAAAGAGCACAAAGTCAGTCAATGGTCAGGCAGGATTCGGTCACTGCTGAGGCTTCTGGGGTATAGATTTCTCCAGTGGAGCTGAGACAAACACCAGCCTAGAACACAGGCCTGAGGTCAGAGTGTGAGGCTGTTTATTAAATAAATTATTTTGTTGTTAGCATATCGGCCTATGGACACACAACACATTATATTGGTGCAATGCACTAGAGTACCTCAGTGTAAGGGTAGCGAGCTCAGGACACTTCCGTCCCTCTCTCCTTGTTCCTGGCAGCACTCAGGAATCACATGACGTCTGTCTTATAAAAGAATGATACTTGCCACTTCCCTTTCTGTTAGTGATGGACAACAATCCCCCCAGCAGAATCGGAACGTGCCTCTTTGTGAGTGAAGTTTGAAAAATGCATTTAATCATTTCCATTCCTCATTCCCCTTCCTGCTTCCATTTTAAGCCTCTATCCACCTTCTGTGCTGTCTCCTCTCCTTTCTCACCTGTCCCTTGTTCTGACTCCTGCCCTCTTCTAGCTGTAAACACGTGTAAATGTTGAAGTGTAAAAGTGAAGGAGGGAGGGAATAGAGCAGCTGACAGAATGTTTTTAAAAGCGTCAGGGCGGCTACACTACCATGCTACATCGGCACAGCTGGACCGATACAGCTGCCCTGCTGCAGCGTGTCTGGTGAAGACACGCTATGCCAACGGGAGAGCGGTCTCCCTTTGGCCTAATGACTCTACCTCAGCGAGAGGTGTGCACGTTGCTGGTGAGAGAGTGTCTCCTGCCCACATAGAGCGGTGTAGACACCACTTTATGTTGATGTAATTGATGTCGCTCAGGGGGGTGGCTTTTTCACACCGAGCGACGTAATTTACATCGACTTAAGCAGAAGTGTAGACAAGCCCTTTATGTTTATATAGTATTTTAAACATTTAAAAACCAGATGAGAGCAGTATTCCCATCTTCATATTCCCCAATCCACTTTTAAACAACCTTAACTAGAGCTGGGTGAAATTCTTTGGCCAAATCTATTTTTCAATTAAAACCACAGATTCAGGACAAGTGAAACATTTTGTGAATTCCATGTCTAATTCACTAAATTGTTTTGATCAAAAAGAAACCTAAAAAAGTTCCTCCCAAAATGGAAACAATGGAAATGGAAATCTTTTAAAGATTTTTTAAAAAATGAAACATTTTGAAGCTAAATGGCTTTTCATTTTTCAAAAAACATTTTTTTTTAAAGTCGAAAACAAAATGAAATGTTTGGTTTCGGGTCAAACAAAATGTTTTGTTCAATCTGGAACAATTTTTTGTTACTTTTTGGTTTACTGTTTTATTTTTCAAATTTTCGGGACAGTCCATTAACTGAACAAACAGTTATTTGCACAGCTCTCCCCATATCAACATCCGAAGAATACCCACTTTTGAAACAACTCAGTTCATCCGAGCCAGGGTTGGAAATACAACCCAACCCCCAACAGTGCTGCTTTTTTCCTCACCTGACATACTGAGTCTTTTAAAGATTTGGCCATTGATTTTGATGCCTAATTACGACATGAGATGTCGATAAAATTTGATATAAGGACTAAGGGTCCAATCCTCAGCTGGTACAAATGGGCACAGTGACATTGACTTCAATTTACACCAATTGATATTCTGACTCTAGCACTTCCTTATGTGTGAATTATATATTTTTCTTTCAATCTAACCTTTTTGCAGATCCACCTAGCAAATAAAATTATAGAAACGTAGGTCTGACAGGGACCTCAAAAAGTCATAAAGTGTTGAGGCAGGACAAAGTAAACCTAGACCATCCCTGACAGGTGATTGGCCAACCTGTTCTTAAACACTTCCAATGACGGGGATTCCACAACCTCCCTTGGAAGCCTGTTCCAGAGCTTAACTACCCGGAGAGTTAGGAAGTTTTTCCTAATGTCAAACCCGAATCTCCCTTGCTGCAGATTAAGCCCATTACATCTTATCCTACCTTCAGTGGACACGGAGAACAATTGATCACTGTCCTCTTTATAACAGTGTTATGGGAGAAGGGAAAATAGGAGAGATATAAAGGACCCCTGCTAAAGGTAGTGTTCTGGTTCCCTGAGTTAGGGTCTATCACCCATGGACGCAGCAACAATGACACTTTACTAGAATTAAAGGTGAACCAAAGAGGGTTTATTAACATAACATTGGTAGGTAAACAAGAATAAACCAACAATAATAACAACTCCGTGGTCTGAGAAATACAGGGCTTGGAGCCAGTCCCAGTATTCCCCAATACAGACTATGGACTAACAACAAGATTAATACTTTACAGATGAGATGACAATCGGAACAAGGAAGGCAGGCGTGTCCGTCTGGTCTGCCATAGCTCCGGATGAGGTGGATCCAGACCTTCGACCGTGTGATGGATGAACACAGGAGGAACTTGGATCAGTTGGAACGATCTTTCAGGTAAACTGGAACTCAGGTAAGTGCCGATGATGCTGCACTTGTCTCTCGAAGACCACACACACACAACTGACATGGGGTGCCTCTGGGGCGGACAGCACTCGGTGACTGGCGCGCACGGTTTATATACCCAGCAGCATCTAGGCAGATTAGCCAGGTCACGAGCTCAGTCTTTTCCCGCCACACTTGAAACGAGTGCCAAAAGCTTAACAAGAAGGAACCCCAATATGGCCCCCAAACAACAATGTATACAGATTCGAAATGGCAACGACAGAATTTTTTTTCAAAATAACAGTAAATGACAGCAAATGACCATAGAACCTTACAACAGCTCTCAACATCTTTGAAGACTGTTATCAGGTTCCCACCCCACAGTGTTCTTTTCACAAGACTAAATATGCCCAGGTTTTCAGAGTCGAGTAGGTTGGTTTCTTGGGGTGGGGCAAGCTATTGTTGTCGTAGCCCTTCATAGATTCCAAGGCCAGAAGGGACCACTGTGATCACCTAATCTGACCTCCTATAAAACACAGGCCAGAGACCGGCCCCAAAATAATTCCTAGAGCAGATCTCTTAGAAAAAAACCATCTGATCTTGACTTAAACATTGTCAGTGAGGGAGAATCCACCACGATGCTTGGAAAGTTGTTCCAGTGGTTGATTACTCTCACTGTTAAAAATGTACGCCTTATTTCCTGTCTGAATTTGTCTAGCATCAACTTCCAGTCATTGGATCATGTTACACCTTTCTCTGCCAGACTGAAGAGCCCATTATTAAATATTTATTCTTCCTGTAAGTACTTCTAGACGGTAATCAAGTCACCCCCGAATCTTCTCTTTGTTTTGCTATATAGATCGAACCCCTTGAGTTTATTACTACAAGGCATATTTTCTAATCCTTTAATCATTTTCATGGATCTTCTCTGAACCCTTTCCAATTTATGACCATCCTTCTTAAATTGTGGACACTGGAACTGGACACAGGATTCCCACAGCGGTCACATCAGTGTCAAATAAAGAGGTAAAATAACCTCTCTACACCTACGCTAGATTCCCCACTTTATGCACTCCAGGATCGCATTAGCCCTTTTGGCCAGTGTTGCACTGGGAGCTCATGTTCAGCTGACTATCCACCATGACCCCCAAATCTCTTTGAGTTGCTGATTCCCAGGAGAGAATCCCCTGTTCTCTAATCATGCCCTGCAGACTTTGTTCCTAGATGTATACATTTACATTTAGCCATATTAAAATGCATATTGTTCGTTTGTGCCCAGTTTACCCAGTGATCCAGATAGTCCTGTATCTGTGACCTGTTCACTTCATTGATTACCACTCCCCCAATTTTTGTATAATCTGCCAACTTTATCAGTGATGATTTAATGTTTTCTTCCAGGTCATTTTTATTAATGTTAAATAGTGGAGGTCCAAGAACCGAACCCTGCAGGACCCCTCTGGAAACAGACCCGCTGGATGATGATTCCCCATTTATAACTACACGTTGAGACACATCCATTAGCCAGCTTTTAATCCAGCTAATGTTTGCCATGTTAATTTTATAACTCTCTCGTTTTTTAAATCAAAATGTCACTTGGTACCGAGTCAAACGTAAGTATGTTACGTCAACACTATTACATTTATCAACTAAACTTGTAATGTCAACATAAAAAAGATATCAAGTTATTTTGTCAGGATCTATTTTCCATAAACCCTTATTGATTAGCATTGATTATATTACTTTCCTTTAATTCTTTGTTAACAGATTAATTAATGAGCCCTGGTAAAGCTCCCCCTGTTGGACACTCACCAGGCTTCTGTGGTTGGGTCCCATCATAGAATATCAGGGTTGGAAGGGACCTCAAGCGGTTCTAGTCCAACCCCCTGCTCAAAGCAGGACCAATCCCCAGACAGATTTTTACCCCAGTTTCCTAAATGGCCCCCTCAAGGGGGGAATTCACAACCCTGGGTTTAGCAGGCCAATGCTCAAACGACTGAGCTATCGCTATCCCTCTCCCCCTAGGGTCATGCTAGACCCTTGTGCTGTAAGCTTCCTGACTCTGGGCAGGCCCCAGCGCTCTCTCTATCATTGGCTTCTCTGGCATGCTCCCTGGACAAAGACAATATGTCTGTTGCCCCTTCATGGAAATGGGACCTTGTGGTCCAGTTACCCTAGGCCCCCAGGACCAGTGCTGACCTCCACATAGACACCCCAGTAGCTTAAGCACTTTTACCCAGAGGTCTGACCTTATGGGTATTTGGGGTTACAGTTTACCTCTCCTGCAAAGTGTGATAATTGAAGCATGTAACACAGAGGCTTTGCAAATGGCTCCCAAACCAATCACTGTTCGTTTAGATCGCTCCAGAGATGTACAGCTCTTGTCAAAACACTAAAACATCTATACACCGTTCCTGTTTCACTTTCCTCCCCTTGCTGGAGTGTTTATCAGGATTAGGGGGAGTATCCTTTCAGGGTTCCAAGTCCCCTCCTCTGTACCTCTCGCCTCGTGACTTCTCCTCTGGAACATGCAATCTGTTCTCTCCTCCTGCCTGCTTTTCACCCTGGCTGGTCCCACAGTCAAAAGCATGCCTCTCTAGTCCTCTCTCCTGCTCAAACTTCCTCTGTCAGAGTCCCTCTGAGTCTTTGGTGAAAATCACCACCTGGTTTCTTTGTTTTCCTGTTTGTGGACTTTCCATTCTCCAAAACCCGCTCCCTTCAGACCATCTGGGTCAAATTGGTTCTCCCAGATCAGGCACCCTCCTTAGCATACCCACAGTTTGGCCAGAGACCAGGTATTAAGGTTAATGATTTATTTTATTTGTTCTACAGGTTCTTCCTGACCATGGAAGGAAAGGAAGAGGGGGTGTTGTACATCCTGCCAGACACACTGAGGCATTTAGTGATACAGAAATTTCATATAATTAACCAAAGTTTATAAATTGTACATAGACAGATTCCCCAAATCATCTCAATTGCATTTTTCAAAGAATATGGCAGGTAAGCTTCTCTGAAGGAGGTGTTGTTTACAGGGCCGGCTCCAGGCACCAGCTTACCAAGCAGGTGCTTGGGGCGGCCACTCCGGAGAGGGGCAGCACGTCCAGCTATTCGGCGGCAATTCGGCGGACGGTCCCTCACTCCCGCTCGGAGCGAAGGACCTCCCGCCGAATTGCTGCCGCAGATCGCGATTGGCTTTTTTTTTTTTTTTTGCGCCGCTTGGGGCGGCAAAAACCCTGGAGTCAGCCCTGGTTGTTTATTTCCATGAATAGTGGGCATAGCTGTTCCTACCTGACTTGTAACAGCGAGGAGGGGCATGGATCTGTTTCACGGGTTGTATCTCTAACATTTTTCAGGGCTTCTTGAGGTTCAGTATATATGATGGGAGCAAACTCAGGGATGGTGGGGTGAATAATACAATCTGGTGAGCAATGGAATTTTCTTTCCCAGTCAGCGCCAGTCATACATATTTGATTGATCTTATCAGTGAAGCATGTTGACAGCTCTTCACAGCAGTTGACGCCTGGGTCTGATGTCTAGGCTATGTAGCCTGGATTGCTTAGGCAGTTCACCGTGCAAAATAGCTCCATTGACCATGATTCTCCTGCATGGATGTTGGAGGATCAGAAGGGTTGTTTTGCCTCCTTTACTGCAGTGCTGTAGTCATTAGGATTGCTGTACAGAGGGGTGGATTTGCTGCAGTAACAGGAGGGGTACGAGGAATGGACAGAGAAGTGAGGAGGAGACACCTCTGGAGCTGCAGATTTATCAACCAGGTAGTTAATAAACTAATATTACACAAGTGCTACGTGACACCTAGGGGTGCCGGCATTACTGCATAAGACCAGTTTCCTCCAACTGTACATCTTACTTGTCAGGTCACTGTGGGACTAGGGAACCTGATTATTTTACTGTGGGCACAAATTCTGCAGAACCGTGGCTGACTCCTACAGCCCAGGGATCAGACACAGGGCTCTGTCCTGTGCAGTGCTGAGCCGCCCTTTCCTCTCGTTACGTCAGTAGGAGCTGATGTCGCTCAGTGCCTCGTAGTCCTAATGCAACAGAGCAGCTTTCCCTGGACCAGGCACAGCTCGCCAAGGAAGTGCTATTACAAGAGTCTGAATATCTCGAAGGACTGGTACTAACGCTGTTATTGCAGGTTTAACCATTGGCCTCCATCTAAGTCACGGTGGTTCTCAAACTTTTGTACTGGTGACACCTTTCCCACACCCAGCCTCTGAGTGCTGCCACCCCCTTAGCAATTAAAAACACTTTTTTATATCTTTAACATCATTATAAATGCAAAGCAGGGTTTGGAGTGGAGGTTGACAGTTTGTGATCCCCACGTAGTAACCTTGTGACCCCCTGAGGGGTCCCGACCCCCAGTTTGAGAACCCCTGATTTAAGATAAGTTAAGAAAAGCCCTGGGTGGGATGATTTAGTTGCGGTTGGTCCTGCTTTGAGCAGGGGGTTGGACTAGATGACCTCCTGAGGTCTCTTCTAACTCTAATCTTCTATGATTCTATAATCACAAGTCCCCACTTAAGACAAAGGTGAACATGAGCCCATCCAAAAATTGGTACTGTGTGGGAGAAGGCTCCACCGTATATTGTTTGGCCAGAGATATATGTGTGTGTATGTGTGAAGAGAAGCATTAGACAGAGCAGAGAGAGAGAAACCGGGGGTGGAGGGTGAGAGGGGAACAGACGCAGCCTGAACAACAAGCCACTGGGAGCATGGTCTGGCCAGGGGAGTAGCCTAGAGAGAGGATTTGGGGTGGAAAGCTGAAATAAGTTTTGGACCCGTGAACAAGGACACTGGCTCCTGTTTGGTTCCGCCTGTGTTTGGGGAAACAGGACTTTGCACATTCTTTGTAAATAAGATTGAATCAAAGGTAACAGACTCTATCAGCAATTTCTCTTCCTAACTGGAACGACCCACAGAGCTCCCAACTTTGAGCAGACAGTCAGGTTAAAAGGGGTAACAGTGCAGAACCTGAACAGAATAGCTAGAGAGAGGGGTATGACTGTCCCTAGTGATGAGATTAAAGACATCTGTCTCCAATGGGAAATATGAATTGTAATTAAAAAGTTCTTATTTTTCAATTTGTTTTCCAGTTTTATGCGATGATAAGAATTTCTCATCTTAAAATGTCCAGAGCTTCTGAACCAAACACAACAGGGAACAGCTTTCTTTTAATATAGGAAAAATCAACAGTTCATTTGATCCCAGTACCAGCTCTAATGTATTGAGAGAATGTCTCAGATTAGCTACTGCAATTGTTCTTTAAACACTTTATCGCTAGTGCCTGGATTTCTCTCTTAGATTGCTAGGAAAGAAGGAAGTCAAAACCTTCTGATAGACACTTCCTCTTACTGGATACGTCTGTCATCTTGGCTCATGCATAAATATGAGGCAACTCTTAGACAGTCCGCCTTCTTGTCGCCTCTCATCTTCCTCTGCATTTGCCATGGCTGGAGAAATAGTATATGCTGATTTAAACATTCCTGGAGCTTTTTCCACTTCAAAGTCACTGCATCCATCTCAGCATCCCAGTAAGTGTATTTAGCTTCTTAGTTTTGTACCGGTATGCGCTCTTTTTTTTATTTGGATTCCACTTTTTTGGTTTTTGTATTTTTTTGTTTTTATGGGCAGAAGAGATATTTAAAGAAAGATTTTCTAGAAACAAAGAGCAGGTGGGAGTCTCTATGTTCCATTTGTATGTTAGGACTCAGCAAATATGAGGTAATTTACCACTTGTCAGAATTAGGAACTGAATCTCTTTAATGCAATATTGTGCATTTTACTTTAATGTTAATACAAAGTATCACAGAAATCTTCAGAGCTACTGACAGTCTATACATGCAAATTACATGTGAAGAACAATACAGCTTTATTTTATGGCATTTTTATACATACTTCATAAACCCTTGGGGGTGGATACTTATGCTGTATTGAAGATGCAGTACATAGTGTAGTGGGGTAAGTCAGAGGGAAAGAGCAATGCACTGGTCAAGTCTTGGGAAGACTGAAAACAAGGAGTCTGGGAGACTCGTTTCATTGTCTTTCATTTCTTCTTGGAGAGACTTTATATCACACAGATCAGGGAGAAGAGATTGGATTTGGAAAATTGCTGAGAAGTCAGTGCAGAGGGTCATGGAGGTGATTCCACATGGTGAGGGAAGTGAGGAGAAAAGGATCTGCTAAGATTCATGAAGAGGCAAGTAGGGAGACTGAAATCTAGTATCCCAGGTTAGGAAATAGGGGAGGAGAAGAGAAAGAAATGAAGGGCAACTTGGTAATAAAGGATGAATAAAACTGTGGAGGATGCAGTGGGGGGTTGTACTGGATTCTGAATGGACCTGGATAGGGACGATTTGTGAGGGGTCAAGTCATTACACTTCAGAGCAATTAAAGTTTGGATAACTCTTAACAAAGATGATCACAATAGGAAGAAGAGGAAGAAAAATAATAGATTTCAGTGTTCCAGGAATAATGAATATACAAGGAACTGTAAACTAAACTTAAAAGGATGTAAAATGTAAATATATAAATCATAGTATAATTTTTTACAAGACTCTCCTGAAAAGGTTGGTATCTGGAGATAAAAAATCCTAATAATATTTTGCAGAACTGTGGTAAAATAGTAAATATATTAGCTATTTTCAGGGCATATTTTCTATAAATAGAGTCAGGCTACTAATGAGAGGCCATTTTAGATGACTATTATGCTGTTAATCTTAGAATCAAAATAAATCTGATATTTCAGTTGACAAGCAAATTAAATACTAATAGTTCAGATATTTTATCACTCCATCTGTGTATAGTACAGTATATGTAGGATTACATATAAAACATTAAAAACCATTACTTAGTTTGCACAGAGAAGCAATCAAAAGTTAGGAAATGCCAGACATACAGTTGCTGGTACAACCTTAATCCTGCCCCACTGTGCAACCATTTTGTGTATTCAATGAGGCAGGGATCCTTCGGGGGGAAAAGTAGTCTTTAATTACATGGACATACATTGTCATAATGGATATGCACAAGGGAGCAGAGAGAAGTTTCCTGAGGCATCTGTAAATCTGGCATTTCCTAACTTTTGAGTGCTTGACTTTGCAATCTAAATAACATTCTTTTGAGAAAAAACAACAAGGAATCCTGGTGGCACCTTAGAGACTAACCAATTTATTTGGGCATAAGCTTTCGTATAACCCACTTCATCCGATGCATTATAGCCCACAAAAGCTTATGCCCAAATCAATTGGTTAGTCTCTAAGGTGCCACAAGGACTTCTCCTTGTTTTTCTGATACAGACTAACATGGCTCCCCCTCTGAAACCATTCTTTTGGGAGTTTTCTTTGTATGTAATTTACTAGATTTTTCTTAAAGGAAAAGGGTAAAACCAAATTCTGTTATGTGCCACTGTAGCAGCCCCCATCATGTATTTTCAGCAAAGTTTGAACCCTGAAGCTTCAGCATTGCAGCACAAACTGCTACTGCTTGAACAACAAGACTAATTTAATTAGCTGGCTGCAGCAAAACACTTATCACAGAGGGAGGAAATAGACCACTGGGTTCAGGTGTTGGCTCTTGGGAGAGACAAGTCCATGCCAGCTCTCTCCCCCTTCAAGCCTCCCGGAGTTGGAACCCCTGTCCATGTGATGCACCCAGGCCCCTGGGGTCATGGGCTGGTTCTGGGATGCTGTTGGGGAAAACCTGACCCAGCTCTCTGCCCCAAGGGAGTTGGGGGAGCTCCAGCCCCATGTGGTGCCCCCCGGGGCTGGAGAATGGAAATGGGTTGCTGTGGCCAAGAGGTGGGTCTCTACACGTGTCCTTTACTTTTCTTGGAAGCTGGAGCTTAAACTGTGGAGCCACAGTAGTTACTCTTGTCAAAGAGTTTCTAGTATAAGCCTAATTTTTAACACCATCTCTAACTCCCCCCCCCCCCCGGTTTTATCCTGAAATTTGTTAATCTGGGGCCAAACAAGAATTTTTTAAAAAAATGTGAAGTCAATTTAACAAACCATTAAATTATTTTAATTAAAAAACAGAAAAGCTGCTTTTTACTATTTTAAAAAATACACCCTTTTTTGTCCACGTATGTCTCTAGAACATCTTGTTCTATTAAGGACATAAGTTTTATTTATTAAGTCTCAGTGAGAACTCTCACATAAGATGGACTTTTATGAATAATGGGCTACAGTTTTTAAAGTTACTCAAAATTAAGTTCTTTGATATTGAAAGCACTGAAGTCTCCTGTTGTGATTACAAACTTGGTGGAGCCTAGAGACTATTACTCTTTTTATTTTAAATTGTTTTTAAGTCTCTAGCCCTTTTCCTCTTTGAAGACAGCTTTGAAAATGTAAAGAGATTTCTAGGGTTGTACTTCATGGTGGCTTTTCTAATTTTTTTACAGTAGGAAAATATCAGAGCCATTTTAAAAGCACCAAACATTAGAATGTCAAGAAGTGAACAGTTAAGTGACTGAGCGTGTTCTCACTGCCACAGTCTATTGAAGATTTTCTAAATCCTTCCCTCACAGCTTTTGTGCACCATCCAACCACCCATCACTTTCTTCCCTAAAATTTGAAAACTGTGCAAATGTCAACATAGCAAGTTACTAGGAGACTAGTTTCCCATTCAAAGAATTCACTGTTCAAGGGATTTAAAAGCTGAATCATGTTCAGAAATTATTCTGCAGATTTGAATAATGAAGACAAGATAGTCACAATCTGTTTGTAGATGTAAACAGAAAGAGAGGTGACCTCTAATTATTTTCCCAGCTCAAGTTGTACCTTTCCCATGACAAGAAGACACTGCTGTACGACATGGATAGTCGTAGATTTGACAGAATATGCAAAAGGAAGGCAATGCAAGGGATCTTTCCTCCAAGAATTTTTAAGCCCCATCAGTCACTGATGGGGGGCCAGACATTCAGGAATCTGTTCAAACCTTAATGGAGATGACAAACCGAAACCTCCTGCCCCAGTAGAACTCTAGGTTTTGGTGGAAGCTCCATCAGCCATTGCCTGTGCCAATTCTGGTGCCTCACCTATCAGCACTGGCACTGGCTGAGCCAGCACCGGCCTAGCCTACTGTCCCCCCACACTGGTGTCTAAGATGATGACATGTGGGACAGTGATGCTTCCAGGACATGGAAGAATCCCCATTTGGGGACACTACTATGCCCTTGTCCTGCAAGAGAACATAGTCTTTCTGTAGTGTCACCTCCTGATGACTAGACAGTTTCAAGAGCATCTCAGAAGAGGGCCAATACTCTGGAGCTCAAGGCAGGTACCTCTGCAGTGAAACTGTTCAATATTCTGCAGGCCCAGGTGAAAGAAAATGTTATTCCCACCAGTCAGGGGCTGACAAATCCTACAAAGGACATTTGACTGACTCTTGTGCCTTTCCCCCTGGTCTCTAAGAGAACAGGCTGGATGGATCCTGTCCCATCAGAAAGGTGTCAGTTCCTTCAGCAACACCATACCCCAACTCTGTGATGGTGTCAGTGGCCCAGGACAGGCCCAGCGCCTTGCCTTCTGCTCTCACAAACAGGGAAAGGAAAAGATTTGTTTCCTTTGGCTGTAGCGCATATTCCTCAGGCCCTCTAGGACTGCGAGTCTTGAGTTACCACCCAGTAATGGCCAGGTAGAGCTGTGCTTTCTGGGATTCCTGAACCCGTCTTGGAGTCTCTTCCAGAGAAACAGAAGCAGGCAGCTAAGGGCGCTGGTACTGGAGGGGCTGTACAATGGGTAAACATCCTCTTAACACAGCATATGATGCCTTGGATACCAATACAAGGGCTGTGGCCACTGGCATAGTCCTGTGTAGATGTTTCTCACCCCACTCCCCAGGCCTCATTACAGCAGCTGAGTGGAGGATAGAAGATCTGCCTTTTAAGGACCAGTGAGAAGATCTGGAGAAGATCAAATCTGCTCTTTGCCAGAAGCTGAAAATGGGTGACAGGGGATGGATCATTTGATGATTCCCTGTTCTGTTCATTCCCTCTGGGGCACCTGGCATTGGCCACTGTCAGAAGACAGGATACTGAGTTAGATGGCCCTTTGGTCTGACCCAGTATGACTGTGCTTATTAGAAGCGTATGTACTACCCAGTCTGAGAATTATCTGAACTTTGACAGGTTTCAAAGGGAGGGCTCAGCAACAACCTCTCTCAGGTGTGTGTATTGCTCACTAAGGAGGTTCCAAGCTCTCTCCACAGTGGCAGTGGGAGGAGACCTCGAAAGCACAAGAATGAACACTTCCAGCGTTCTTCATCACAGTCCTCCTCCTCTGCCTACAAACAGCTGGTTTAATGGGACACTCAGGAGCCAAACAAGTCTCTAGCACCTTCCCCTCTGACATTCTCTGTCCCCTCCTATACGGGGAGATTTCAGCAAACCAGTAAAGTGCCTGAAACCATTATTGCTTATTGCTAAAAGCAGCCAAGTCAGCAGGCCGTAAAGTGGCCATGCAGTAGGCTTAGCTTAACCAAAGCAGGAGGGGAGGGGGTTTTGGGTGCCACAGGAAGGGCAGCTTGTCCCCCCATCTTTCCGGTTAAAAATTGTGTTGAAGTAGCTGAAACATGCATTTTAGGGGCCTCAAGGCTGCAAACTCTGGGAAAAAAACCCCCACACCTGGTTAATCAATAATCAGAAGGAAACCTCTTGCTTGACCGTTGAAACTGCTTGCTTAACAAGGTTTCTTTAAGGGACATGTCGTGTTACTAATGTACAAATAAGGGGGAAAAGTTTGAGGACTGATCTCTCCCTCTGGATGCATCTTGTGTTCCCCATCGGCAGATGGGCTGCCGCTGTGCCACTCGAGAGCCACACTCAGCTTCAGGTAATTATCGAGGGCTGGGGGTGTTTTACTAACCTGTTGCGGACATCTGTAAGTGCTGGAGACTAAGTAAAGTTTAGCTTTAAGTGAAAGCACTCTTGTGTTGTCCTGTTTGTGCCAGACATTGTGTCTCCCCTGATTTATTTCCTGACACCACGTTGCACAGAGTAAAAGTTACCAAAAGCTTTGGGTTGAAAGAACCCTGGGTAACACTCCCTTCAGTCCTTGTCTATTCTTTTTCTACAGCGACTGGTGCACAATAAATAACTTCTGATTGCTTTGGAGACTGTCACAAGGCAGGGCTTCTCCCCCGCTTGCCGAGGATTCGTTGCCACACCCAGTCTCCTTTAAGTAGGCTTATTGTCCAAACTTAAACAAACAGTTCCTCAGCTCACCCCTTAGATAATAGACTCTTCCTGCCTCCCCTCCCAATGGACTCTGGCATTCCTGCTTCCTGCAGCTTCCTAGATTTCTCTGTCAGCTTCCTTCTCACAGCTGGTCCTCGCTCAGTGGAACTTCCCCTGTAGCCCCAGGTGCGGTGCCTCCCCTCTTGACTGGCCCAACTGGGAGCACCTGCCATGGCACAGGGTGCTAGACCTGCTTCCAGTGACAGGAGCCAGCCATCCTGTGACAGAGACCGTTCAAGATAGATATTACATTCAGTTCTGCACCAGGTCCCCTCCTCGGGGACTCCCTCTCACAAGAAAGTGTTCCTGGAAGAAGGGGACTCGCTCCTCTTGAAAGTAGCTATCGAAGTTCCTCTATGTAACCAAGGGAAAGGACTCAACTCCCACTGCTTCCTCATCCCCAAGAAGGAAGATCTATAACCTATTCATTATAAATCTTTACCCTAGGTTTTGACTCTTGCAGATATCGCTCAGTGCCCACGTTGGCATCGGATGGCTCTATGGCTTGGATGTGCTGGGAACGTCATCCTGCTGGCAGCTGTGATCGCGCTTGGTGTTTGGGGTGAGTATCTCAGCACCGTAGATTCATTGGCTCAGTGAATTCTCCTCTTCCCCTGCAATTCCATTTAGATTCTATTTTTTGCCTCCAAAACATTTCTGAATAAATTACCAGGCATTTCATCACTGCCATAGACATCAAAAGTGTTACATAAACAAAGTAGAGCTGAGAGCTTGATAAATGAACCATGCATTATTTGGCTGTAACAGCTCCACTGTGCGAAGTGCAAAAATGTGGAATGAACCTTGCAATGGATAATGAGTGAGATTCCATCTCACGCTGCTTCTCTGTCCCCATCATAACTCCATAGATCTCCCACGGTATTTGGTGACTTGATACTTTTTACCTTCTCTCTTTTGTTACACATCCTTGTGAAGGTCAGACTGGAAGACAGAGAACAACAAATGGAACTGAATGTAATTCCAGCCTGAAGGATTCCCAGTCTTGGTTGAATCAAAGTTTGTATCCAAAGCCAGACAACAACTCAACAGGTAACTGTATCTGCTATTCTTTGCGCTCTTTGCAACGTTGTATCCACCTGGAAGAACTCTCACGCCAAACTCGCTGATGGAAAATTCAGCTACTGTGTCACAATAACTTATACATAGCTGAGACCTTCGTCTTCCCGTCTTAATTTTTCTTGTCATTTGTTCTGTTTGATGGCTGAAAAATAAATACTACAACTGGCTGAAACATTTCATTCTTAATCAGAAAAGAGGGTTTTGTCAAATTTATTTTTCATGATAAAATTTATTTGTCAATTTTCTGAAATTTTTCCAAAGGGGAAATTTTCAGAGAAAAACTAAATATTTAGTTTCAAAATCATGGCCTTTTCCCCACTTTCCTATACATTTTATCTTTTCACATCTTTTCTCCAGTGGGGAGAAAAATAGGAGAGAAAGCAAAAAAGGGGAAAACCCTCTCATAATTTGCCCGGGGGAAATCTCACTTTTCAGGCAGCTCTGATAAATAAGTTTTCAGCTGTTTGTGCAGAGTAGTAGGAGTGATATCTAGTGGTCATTCAAAGTACTTCCAATGTATATGAAACAGGCACATTTTATATCCTTTCACTTACCATTGTAGTGTGATCACATGTGGGGTGAAACTTGCTAACTGTTTAGTAGCACACAACATTACACAATACCACATCCAGGGAGTTTCGAATGTTTTTGCATGGTGCAGCATATTTGAATACAGAGCACCTAAGGGATGCCTGCCTTCCCATGTGTAAACTCCCAGACCCCACCCTCTTCACCTCCCTTTTGCAATCCTATAACATCCCAATGGCAACTACAGAAGTTGCTCGTAGAAAAGTAGTACTGGGAAAGCATTACATGTAATTGTAGCTGTCTTGTAGTGAGATATAGCAGCTGGAAATGAGGAGAAGCCAGGCACATGTGACCTGTCAGCTTTCATGGAGCACCTACAAGCACCCCATAGACCATAATTTGGAAATATTTGCCACATCCAATTGAAATTTCCAGAGAGATTTTTAGGGAGGATAAAATGTAGTTACACAAGCTGGTAAATCCTCTGTTAGTCAAAAGAGGATGCTGGGATTTTAATGATCACAAGTGTAGACACAGCCAAAGTGGGGCGGTGTCAGAGCTGGGCTTAGAACCCAGGTGTTCAGCCTCCCTACTCCACCACTAGCTAGCGCTGGCTTTCCCTGATACTGACTTTTCAGGCACTGAGCACAGGTATTCAGGATGTGCATGTGTAGATTATAGGCGAGGCTGGTAGCATCACCTATTAAGATAGCACAATATTGCCCACTATGAGAGCCTGTTTTCAGTTGCTTATATTTTTGCCCAGAGCTGGCTCCAGGCACCAGCCAACCAAGCATGTGCTTGGGGCAGCACCTTGGGGCGGGGCAGCACTCAGGTTTTTATTTATTTATTTATTTATTTATTGGTTCGTCGTGGCAGTGCTGGAGGGTTTTTTTTGTTTCCGCAGCGCTTGGGGGGGTGGGGCTTCGGGCAGCACTCGGGGGTGGGGGCGGGGGCTTGGCACGGCACTCGGAGGGGGGGTGGGGGCTTGGCGCGGCATGGTGCTTGGAGGGGGCGGGGGCACGGCGCTCGGGGGGGGGGGGGGGTTGGGCTGCGCGGCGCTCATGGGGGGGTACGGCGTGGCGGCGCTCTTCTTTTTTGCCTGGGGTGGCAAAAAAGTTAGAGCCGGCCCTGCTAGTGCCATCCCCATGCTTTGGAATAGAGACTTGAAATTTGGCAAGGGGGTGGCTTATGAATCAGGGATCTGTCTGCCTTTTGCTGCGCCTGTGAATGTCCGCTCAAATTTGGCCAAGTTATAAGCCTTTGAAAATTAATGATTCTATCAACAATGAGCATTGCTCCAGCCCAGAGCTACAGGGGGCTGAGTAGGACGTTCCATGCAGGTTTGGGTCCTGACAGTGGAACTGAGAGCGGGGAGCCTGTCTCGCACATGCTTGCTGTGTCCTCCTGAGCCCTGGCAGCATGGAGGAGGAAGTTGCCTGAGTTGAATGCAGAAGGAACAAGAGCCAGAAGGCGGGGGAGAGAGTACATTGGGGCTGCTGGTGGGGGAGAGTTATTTAAACCAATCCTTTCACAAGTGGTTATTCACTGTGTTCCTCATTCATTGGGTGTCTCAATTGAGAGCCTGGGGTGTGATTTGTAGAAGTGCTGAGCGGGTCACAGCTGTAACTGAAATTGATGGGAGCTGTGCCCTGAACATATGAAGTTCTATAGAATGCTAAGTACTTTAAATGCCCTGCTTTTTCAGGTACTTTATTCCTGCCTAAGTACCTTTTGAGAGTCTGAGTCTCAGGTTGGGCACCCAGTATTAGTGGATACTTTTGACCTCAAACTCTCCATGCCTAAGTTCCTCATCTGTAAATGGAACTATTGCAATCCTCTGATCTCACAGGGGTGCTGTGAAAATTCATTACTGTTTTCTGAAGCACTCAGATACTATAGAGCTGGGTGCCAGAGGAAAGCCCAGGAGGAAATTAATAGTTCTTTCTTCAGACCGGCTTTGAATAGTACTACTGGGGCTACACATTGAATGAGAAGAAAACAAAATATTGAATAGCTGCTCAGTAAGTCAGCAGCACCATCTGTCATGTGTCTTGAATGAAGCAGGGGTTTGGTGGAGAAAACTGGTATGTGACTATGTAATTACAGACTGGATCATAATGCATATGCACAAGGGGGCCCAATAAAGATTGCACAGGTAACCTTAATTCTGACACGTCCTAACTTTTGAGTGCTTGACTTTGCAACCGCAATACTGTTCTTGTAAGGTGGTTTTGTGTGTGTGTGTGTGTGTGTGATCAGCACACAGCCCTCAGAACTTCCTATGAGAATCCCTTCCCACAACAGTTTTGTTGTGTCTTTCATTTCAGAGGTTCGGTGCTCCTTGGGGGGAAATGCATTGTGTGATACTGAGCTGGTAAAATGTGAATTGTGGGCCCGATCTTATGAATTCCTATTCACATCACAGCTCTGTCAGAGCACCTCCCTCCTGCCCCGCACCTCCAATGGGCCTTTCCTCAAACAAACCATGAATAAAGAGAAATGTCTTGGCTGAGAATGTTTATCGTTTGAAAGCCCCTCATGAACATAGGGAAGCTCAGCACAGTTCAGAAGCTTCCGGCCTATTTAATGCTGCCTTTTCCATGTCTATTTCTAGAGGGCTGTGGGTGTAAACTGTGCCCCGCTGACTGGCTGCCACACAGGAACAAGTGCTACTGGGTCTCTAAAGAAAGTAAAACATGGAATGAGAGTCGTGAGGACTGCTCAGCGAAGAGCTCTCAAATGCTCGTGATCCAAGACGAGGAGGAGATGGTACAGTAAATAAAAATGGCTTAACTTGAGAAGAAGTGGGTTTTTTACCCACGAAAGCTGATGCCCAAATAAATCTCTTAGTCTTTAAGGTGCCACCGGACTCCTTGTTGTTTTTGTGGATACCGACTAACACGGCTACCCCCTGATACTTGAGAGATGGGTGTCGCTAGTTATAATGTAATACAATGGGCTTGCAGCAAAACAATGCCCCAGCTGTATGACATTTGGCTTAAGAAAAATCTATTACAGAGCACATTAAAATATCATTGGTACGTGGAAGGGAAGGAGGGGTTGAGACTGGGAAAGGGAAACATCAGAAATTGGGTTTATATTTATTGCAGAGCTGTGTAGCAGGTTCTCTTCCATCATTTGCCGAAAGAGCAAAGAAGCCAGAGAATTATAGCAGGTTATATTCACCCAGAGTCCTCCCTCCTGTCACTTACAGGCGTATGTACTGAGTATTCCACAACTGAACCTGGTCTGGCTTGGACTCAGTGTTACATCCCCAGAGAGGAAATGGACCTGGGTGGACGGCTCCACGTTCAATGAAACACTGTGAGTGTTCATGGTTCCTATTTTGGCTTTGAAACTGA
>NW_023260513.1:1936251-1956103 GCF_013100865.1 Trachemys scripta elegans
GGGGGCCGCGATCGGCCGAACCTGCCGCATCAGCAGGTAAATAAACTGGCCCGGCCTGCCAGGGTGCTTACCCTGGCGAGCAGCATGCCAAACGTTGCCGACCCCTGATCTAGACCATCCCTGGCAGGTGTTTGTCTGACCTACTCTTAAAAATCTCCAATGATGGAGATTCCACAACCTCCCTAGGCAATTTATTCCAGTGCTTAACCATCCTGACAGTTAGGAAGTTTTTCCTAATGTCCAACCTAAATCTCCCTTGCTGCAGTTTAAGCCCATTGCTTCTTATCCTATCCTCAGAGGTTAAGAAGAACAATTTTTCTCCTTCCTCCTTGTAACAGCCTTCTATGTACTTGAAAATTGTTATTGTGAGGAAGGATACTATGGAGCTGTGTGAGGAATTTTCCCTGACCCTCCAGCACCAGGACATGCAGATGAGGGAGGCCATACCAGTGCCAAAGCAGGTTGCTGGAAGCTGGCTTGCCCTGACTGCTACAGATCGGTGGCTAACCAGTTTGGTGTAAGCAAGTCAACTGTTGGTGCAATGATGAGGGAGGTTTGCAAGGCAGTTATGCTGTGGTTTACCCATGAGTGGTGAAAATTGCTAATGTCCCCAAAATAATAGCTTCCCAAACTGTGCTAGAGTAATCAGTGGCACATATGCACATTAGTGTCCTTTCTGGTTTTCAATATTCATCACTCATTATGCAGGCCTTGGCTGATTATAGAGAAAGGTTTATGGACCCAAGTGTGGGATTCACCGGTAGAGTGCATGATGCCAAGGTATTTCAGAGATCTGGCACTTTCATATTTGGACAAGAACGGATTTATTCCCTCTCAATAGTGTGTATATCATTCAATGGGGTGTTTGTGCCCACTTTTATTTTATGACACCCAGCCTATCCTCTACTGCCCTACCCTGGTTTCAGAGCACCTGGCACAAGGTTTAACTAAGAACTGAGCAGTTGCAGGATTGTGGTGGAATGTGCATTTGGCTGACTGAAGACAAGATGGCTCTGCCTACCAAACCATTTGGGTGCCAGTGTAGATAATGCAAATTATGTTAGTGGGACATACTGTGCACTGCACAACACATGAGGATAAGGGAAAGGATTTTCACCAGGAGTAGGACACACAGTGCTGCCTGATACAGGCAATGAGGAAGTGTGCCTCAGTGCAGGAGAGCAATGGAAGTAAGGGACACCTTGTGTGGACCATGTCCTTGGTGTGGAGGAGAAAATACAGGGCAAAATGGGATAGTGTGTGACACATTTTGAGGATCGCCCAAACCAGTGAGTGTCTGTCATCATCTGCCCTGTACCCTTGGAATTTCTTAATACTACGCTGCTATGGCTCAGAGCTCTGACACCACTGGCCAGCCCACAAGTATAAAGTTCTCACTCTGGCTTCCACCAGTCTAGCTACTCCTTGCAGAGTGACCTAAACAGCCCTTCTGGTCCCATGTCTCCCCAGATCCATCTACCCCAAGTTCTTAACTACCAAACACTCAGAATTTTCCCCTGAAGGTGTGAAAGGAGCCCCCAGTTATCAGTTCGCTTTGGCATACACACTCCACAAAGTTTGGACACCAGAGAAAAATCACAGATTCAGTAAATGAAATAGTAAGGAAAAGCAAACCCAAGTTACACAGAAAATAAACATAGAGATGCAACTGCAGGCTTTGCACTTCTATATTAGATAAATTCCCTTTTCTAATATGTTACCTCAGCAATTCCCAAACATTTTCCCTGTGTGACCCCATTTTCAGCCTTATGGCTTCCTGCAACCCCAGACACCATGGAGGGTGCCCTGACAAAATGGTGGCCTCTGCATAGCATGATCTTGCATGCAACATACATGCAAGGTCATGTTGTGAAAAGCAAAAGGGCATCCTCTGTACACTTGGGATCAGCGGGACCCCCTTCACTCATGCTGTGACCCCACTTGGAGTCCCAACCTCTAGTTTGGGAACCATTGGGTTACCTGTTGCCTCTGAACAGTTTCCCAGTGTGTCCTTGTCGAAGAGGGGATCTGGTGTTTCACAGACAGCGTAGAGGCTGTCCCTCAGTTTCTGGATACCTTTCACTTCAACCCCCTTCTTTTAACTGGGTTTGCAGGCTTTGTTTTTTTCTTTCTCCCAGACTATGGTAATTCATAGTTATTCAGCAGGTGGGGAGTGGGGGTGAAATTCCCTCTCGACTTGGTAGCTGGGGCTTCTGTGTCTTACCACTAATGGTTCATCATTTGTCTTTTCCTGGGTTGTACCAGGGATCATTACTTGTGTCTGGTTTTGTGTAAACACCTGGCTTCGGGAGAGCCCTTCCCTGCTCTGAGGTGTATTTGAAATTGTAGTAATAATATAAATACAATAATGTATGGAGATATACCTATCTCATAGAACTGGAAGGGACCCTGAAAGGTCATTGAGTCCAGCCCCCTGCCTTCACTGGCAGGACTACGTACTGATTTTGCTGCAGAACCCTAGGTGGTCCCCTCAAGGGTTGAACTCACAATGCTGGGTTTAACAGGCCAATGCTCAAACCACTGAGCTATTCCTCCCCACTAAAGTACAAGTAATGAGCATATTATTCCATATACATGGATTCATAACCCCAGTCTGTATACATAAATTATAATGACCATCAAATTCAGAACATTTCAAGCTTTCATAAAATACCTTACTTTTCATATTCTTATACACTAACATTGTACAAAACCAGTTGATTCAATTGCTTACTCTTTAGGGTTCAGAGTCTCTGTTCTCCCCTTGCAGTGTTTGGTCCCTAATTGTTACAGTGTGGAGTAATGTGATTTACCTCTACTATGCATATCAAGACACTTGCATTTAATTTCCTAGGCTAGCTTTTTAAGAAAACTTGCACTAGTGTGCACTTCCTGGCTTTGCGAGAGCTAAACACCTTACATTATTGATACAAGTTCAGGATGACCATGTTAGCCTCCATAATATCATCCCTAGATTCAGAAGACTGATTTATGGCTCTCTACCTCCAGAACACATACTTCCATATATCTGGTGCATAGGAAGTATTTAAGGTCCTTACTGGGACATCATCAGTACAGGGTTCTACCCTTTTGGTCTCTTAACAGTACTGAGGGTGCTCACCAACATCTTGGCAGTGATTGTTGCCCATCTCAGAAGACTAAGCATAGCAGTTTATCCATACCTGGACAACTGGCTTGTCAGAGGGAAATTGCAACATAGGTACAAAGTTTCAGTCTTCAGATTTTCCAACTCTTTGGTAACCTCAGCCTTAAGGTCGACAAAGAAAAATCCAGTTTTACTCCAACACAACAAATAGAGTTCATAGGGTTGATTTTGTACTTCAAGACAGCCCAAGCTCATCTGCCTCAGGGCAGATTTGTAAACATGTCCAGTCTTATCAAACAACTTCAGTCAAATCCGTACACTACAGTAAGGACTTGTCCAAGTCTACTTGGACACATGGCCTCCTGCACTATTGTCATGCAGCATGCCAGACTACACCTACGCTGCATGCAGGATTGGCTGAAATCAGCATTTGAGCTGAGCAGATGTAATTTAGACATGCCGCTACAGATTCCCGAGGATGTTCTCTCCTCCTTTAACTGATTGAAAGAACCGAGCAAGATGTGCAGAAGAGTACTCTTTTCACTGCCTCTCCCAACTTGATGCATCACTTCTGGGGAGGAGAGCATACCTAGATCACCATCAAGGACAAGGCAAATGGACTTGTGAGGAGGCTCACCTACTTATTAATGTGTTGGAACTCAGAGTGGTTTGAAAGACCTGCATCAAGTTCTTACCTCTTATTAAAAGGCAGCCTATCTAGATTATGACAGACAACATGACTCACAAAGATTCCAAGGTGAGAGAGGACTATCGTAATCGTCTAGTATGGCCTCCTGTATAACACGGGCCAGAGACCTGCCCCACAATAATTCCTTTTGAATTAGAGCATACCTTTAAAAAAAAATCCAGTGATGGAGACCATGAGCCTTTGTAAATTGTTCCAATGGTTAATTACCCTCAGTGTTAAATTTTTTTTATATAAATGTGTAAGATGAAGCACATTCATTCCCCACTGTGCCTGGAGGTGGTTAGATTTTGGAACTGGTGCAGTCATCTAGTATCTCTTAACAGCAAATCCCTCCCAGGTCTGTAGTACACACTGGCAGACAACTTTGAGCAGACACTTGTTACCAGACTACGAGTGGACAATCAGACTCCATAGTTTCCAAATGTTCAGAGTCCGGGGTCATCCATCAGACCTGTTTAAGACAAACCAACAGAAAATGCCAAACTTTCTGTTCCCGAGCCAAGTGCAGCACAGGATCGCTCTCAGATGTATTCCTCATTCAGTGGTCTCACCACACTTATGTATGCACCCATTGATTCTGAGGGTGCTCAAGCAGATAAGACAAGATGCCTCCAGAATAAAATGTAGTTCCTGCCTGACCAAGACAGTTTTGGTACCAGGATTTTATGAGTTTATCTTACTGTCTTCCAAAGACCTTATCTGTAATCTCAGACTTGATATCCCAGGGCAATGGGCTCACACTCCATTTGAATCCATCCTCCCTCCATCTCACAGCATGACTTCTGGATGGGTGTCTGAGGTAGAGAGATCATGATCTTCACAAGTCCAGAACATTTTGATAATAGTTGGAAAGATTTCACCAGACAAACCTTTGCTGCTAAATAAAAGAGAATTACAGTTCGGTGGGAAGAGCACCAATTTTGTTCCATGGACACTATTTTAGATTTACTGTCTGAAGACCTCTGGACTTTCCATTGGCTCAGTTAAGGTATGCCTGGCAACCATCAGTGCATAAGGCCTAATTAGGATTATTTCCACCAATAAGATAACTTGGTCCCCTCCCTCCTGACCGTAATATAGTGTTGTCAAGATTGATGGGCCCACTTTCAAACGCCTAGCAACATGTTATTTGTAACTCTGAATCATTAAAACCTCCTTTCTAGAAGGTATTACTTCATCTAGGAGAACTGGGGAGATACACTCATGGCAGGACCACCATATGCAGCCTGTCATACTGATAAGGTGTGTCTCAGACCACACCCAAAATTCCTACCAAAAAATCTGATTCCGTTTAAATCAGACTATTCATCTAACAGTATTTTTTCCCAAACCACATTCGAATAATGGAGAATCAAGATTACACACATTTGATGGTCAGAGGGCCCTGGTTTTTACTTGCAAAGAACTAAACCCTTTAGAGCGTCTCCAAGGTTATTTTTGTCTCTTGCTGAGAGGATGAAGGCCAACCAGTTTCTGCCCAAAGACTGTCAAAATCGATTTTGGGGTGCGTTATACTCTGTTACAAGTCAGCTAGATTACATCCTCCAGATCATATTGGAACCCATTCCACTAGGCCACAAGCAGCCTCTGCTGCTTCCTTGAGAAGCATTCCCATTCTAGACCTCTGCAAAGCAGAACCTTGGGTGGCCATACATACCTTTTCCAAGCACTACTTCTTGGTGGAAGCATCCAGAGCAGATGCTTCCTTTGGAGACCTGTATTACAATCTCTTTTTAGATAGAGTCTGAGCACCCAACTTCTTATTTTAGGTCTCTGTTTGTGAGCCCTGGTCTACACTGCAAGTTTAGGTCGAATTTAGCAGCGTTAGATCGATTTAACCCTGCACCCCTCCACACGATGAAGCCATTTTTGTTGACTTAAAGGGCTCTTAAAATCGATTTCTGTACTCCTCCCCGAAGAGGTGATTAACACTGAAATCGACCCTGCTGGGTCGGATTTGGGGTAGTGTTGACACAATTCGATGGTATTGGCCTCCAGGAGCTATCCCAGAGTGCTCCTTTGTGACCGCTCTGGACAGCACTCTCAACTCAGATGCACTGGCCAGGTAGACAGGAAAAGCCCCGCGAACTTTTGAATTTCATTTCCTGTTTGGCCAGCATGGTGACCTCAGAGGTGACCGTGCAGATCTCATCAGCACAGGTGACCACGGAGTCCCAGAATTGCAAAAGATCTCCAGCATGGACCGAATGGGAGGTACCTGATCTGATTGCTGTATAGGGAGGGGAATCCGTGCTATCAAAACTCCGTTCCAAAAGACAAAATGCCAAAACATTTGAAAAAATCTCCAAGGACAGAGGCTATAACAGGGACCCGCAGCAGTGCCGCATGAAACTTAAGGTGCTCAGGCAACTTACCAAAGAACCAGAGAGGCGAACGGCCGCTCTGGGTCAGAGCCTCAGACATCCCGCAGAAATGATGAACTGCATGCCATTCTAGGGGGTGCCCCTACAATTACCCCACCCCTGTGCTTTCTTCCCCCCCACCCCTCCCAGGCTACCTTGGCAGTTATCCCCCCATTTGTGTGATGAATTAATAAAGAATGCATGAATTTGAAACAACAACGACTTTATTGCCTCTACAAGTGGTGATCAAAGGGGGGGAGGGGAGGGCGGTTGGCTTAAAGGGAAGTAGAGTGAAGGGGGCGGGTTTTCATCAAGGAGAAACAAACAGAACTTTCATACTGAAGCCTGGCCAGTCATGAAACTGGTTTTCAAAGCTTCTCTGATGCGCAGCGTGCCCTGCTGTGCTCTTCTATCACCCTGGTGTCTGGCTGTGCATAATCAGCGGCCAGGCAATTTGCCTCAACCTTCCACCCCACCATAAACATCTCCCCCTTACTCTCAAAGATACTGTGGAGCACACAGTAAGCAGTAATAATGATGGGAATATTGGTTTCGCTGAGGTCTAACCGAGTCAGTAAAGCGCACCAGCAAGCTTTTAAACATCCAAAGGCACATTCTAACACCATTATGCACTTGCTCAGCCTATAGTTGAACTGCTCCTTACTACTGTCCAGGCTTCATGAGCCATGGAAGCAAGGGGTAGGCTCGGGTAGGTGTGACTGCGCGGTGCTGCCGGCTGGGAGAGCAGCCTAAGGCAGAAGCCTCCAGCTGGCATGATATTCCAGGCAGGACTGAATCTCCATTAGACAAAACTTAAAGAAGAGAATGACCTGGAGTCATTCCCATTTTTGTCCAGGCACCCCTGACCGAGCTCACCGAGGCCGGCCAGGAGCACCCATGTCTGCCCAGGCGCCCCCGACCAACCTAACCGAGGTCGGCCAGGAGCACCCACAGGACGACAACGACGATGGTTACCAGTCCTACTGCACTGTCTGCCGTCCGCAAGGCAAGGCAAGTGGATGCTGCTGTGAAGCACTGCAGTACCGCGTCTGCCAGCAGCACCCAGGAGACATACCGTGACAATGAGCTGAGTGGGCTCCATGCTTGCCGTGGTATGTTGTCTGCACGGGTAACCCAGGAAAAAAGGCAAGAAACAATTTAATGCCGTTGCTTTCACAAAGGGAGGGGAGGGAGCCTGACGACATGTACCCAGAACCACCCGCGACAATGTTTTTGCCCCATCAGGCACTGGGAGCTCAACTCAGAATTCCAATGGGTGGCGGAGACTGCGGGAACTGTGGGATAGCTACCCACAGTGCAATGCTCCGAAAGTCGACGTTAGCCACGGTACTGTGGACGCACTCTGCTGACTTAATGGTCTTAATGGTCTTAAGTGGGGACACACACAATCGACTGTATCAAATCGATTTCTAAAAAATTGACTTATATTAAATTGACCTAATTTCGTAGTGTAGATATACCTTGAGTCGCCAAGAGTGGAATATACATATGGACAAGTACTTGAAGAGAGAAGTTACTTACTTGGAGAGTAGTTGGAGTTTGTCAAGATATATTGTCCCTATGCATATTCCATGACTTTTCCTCCTTCCCTCTTACTTTAGAGTCCTATTAGGCTATTACGTATGTGGATGCTGTGGTGGAGAAGGAACTGAGTGGCAGTTGGATCCACACTGCCCTTTATAGCTTTGATACACGAGTAGGAGGGCAACCAGGGCACATGTGTGGCCCAAACAAACAACGCTGGCCAAAACACCCCAGTCTCAAGCACCTGGGGTGCATGCACGCCAAGAGTGGAATATACAGATAGACAACAACTCTCAAACTCTAGTTACTGTACAAGTAAGTAACTTTTCTATAAAATGTTAATGACAGTCTCAAGACTGGAATAGCTGGGGATTGTGGTGGTGGTTGAAGTATGCTGGCAGAACTGTGTAGAGTACACAACACAAGTCTGTACAATATTTGGATGTGGACAGCACTCTCATGAGAATCTGTTTCACTAGGAAATTGTGAATATTTGCATGTAGGTCTCAAAGTCTATTTTCGTATCTGTTTTCTAAAAAAATTTCAATTCCCCTGTGGTAGGATTTTGGTCCCCTTCAGTGATTATAAAGAAGGTGTAGGGGAAGAGGCTCTTCACAAGTCTGAAATGCAGAGCACGATCTGACACCTGAGATCACACAGGAAAGAAGCACAAGGTAAACCATTGCTTAGGCAGGATCCTGTCACTGTTGAAGCTTCTGTGCTAGATAATTTCCACTATGGTAGTGAAGCAGACAGAAAATATAGCATTAAAGAAAAGAAACTTGAATCCAGAGTTTGAGGTAATATTTGCCTACTAGGGAAGCAGGGCGAATTGCATGATATTGTTGCATTCCATTAAAGTATTTCAGTGTAAGGGTAGGTAACTAAGTCATAAGGGTCCCGGTCTCCTAGTCCCTACAGAACACTAATAATCTCTAGCTGCATTACATTTTTTAAAAAAACTGTGTTAATAGAATATTATGGTTGGAAAGTCAAGCACTCCAATTAAGAAATGCTAGAATTAAGGTTGCCTGTGCAACCTTAATTTTGTCCCTTTGTGCTTACATTGTGTAACTGTCTTTAATTACGTGATTACCTACTATTTTTCCACAGGACCCCGCCTCATTCAGTACACAGGATACATGGTGATCTGGGAATGAATCAAGGTTGTGCAGTTCAGGAGAGCCCCTGCCTCATTTGTTGAGGAAGTAGGAATGTGTGTAGTGACTGTGAATGAAACGGGATTGTAGGTAGAAGAAGGTGGGTCTCATTGTTTAATGCAGTTGGTTGTAGCCCTGAAAAATTGGATTCTAACCCGGCCTCTGCCACAGAGTTCCTGTCTGGTGCTAAGCAAGTAACTTAAACCAAACTTTTCATCGGTGGCCACCAATTGTGTGTTCCTCATTTTTTGGGTGCCCAATGTAAGACACCAGAGGGGCCTGTCTTGCAGAAGCGATGGGCGCTCAGTGCTCATGACTGTTATGGGGGGAGGGATAGCTCAGTGGTTTGAGCATTGGCCTGCTAAACCCAGGGTTATGAGTTTAATCCTCAAGGGGGCCATTTAGGAAACTGGGGTAAAAATCTGTCTGGGGATTGGCACTGCTTTGAGCAGGGCATTAGACTAGATGACCTCCTGAGATCCCCTCCAATCCTGATATTCTATGATTCTGTGAAGCTGAGGGGGGCTGTGCTTTGAACATATAAAGTGGTAGAAAAATGCTAAATATTCTGAAAAAAAGTCATAGATATCACTAGTTGGGCACCCAAAATTAGTGTACAGTTTTGACCTTAATCCCCCTTTGCCTCATACCCCATCTGTAAAATAGGAATCATAATACCACTTAGCCTCTCAAGGGTGTTGCAAAGATCAATTCATTAATATTTGCAATGCATTCTGAGACTGTGGCAAGAGAACCATAACTTTCAGGAGAAAATTAATATTATATTCATTATGATCATCATCAGTGATCCCTTGATTCGAGGATGAGCTCTACCATGAATTTCCATATAGGTCCTGAGATGACTCAGGAGTCCTATCCTGGAACCACAGATCCGCCCACAGTAGGTATAGACATTTCCTGGCAGGCCAGTTGGCTGCTGGGAGAATGCTTTTTTTTCTTTCTTCTTTCTCTTTTCAGCTTCGAGGGCAAGGCGCTTCTCCTCAAAGCGGGCCACTGCCTGATGGAGGATATGGCGCTATGGGGATCGGTTGGTGGCTTGCTCCTCCCAGCTTGTGATGTCCACATCAGTTTTCTTGAGATACGCTTTCAGTGTGTCTTTGTGGTGTTTCCTCTGATCACCACGGGATCTCTGACCATGGGTCATCTGAGAGTAGAGGACTTCTTTTGGGAGGTGAGAGTCTGGCATCTGCACACAATGTCCAGTCCAGCAGAGTTGGTGCATGAGGATCATTGCTTCCATGCTGATGATATTGGCTTCAGTGAGGATGCTGGCATTAGGGCAGCGATCTTCCCACTTGATGCGAAGGATCTTCTGGAGGCATTGTTGGTGGTACCTCTCCAGACTCTTGAAGTGCTGTCAATAGGTCACCCAGGTTTCGCATCCATAAAGGAGTGTAGGAATAACAATTGTCTTATAGACCTGGATCTTGGTGTCTTGCCATAGGTAACAGTCTGTGAAAACACATTGGAGCAATTTCCCAAAGGAAGCACTTGCGCACTAGATCCTGTGCTGGATCTCACTGTCAATTTTTGTATTTTGAGAGAGTTGGCTACCAAGTTAGCAAAAGTGCTCGACTGTCTCCAAAGTCTGTCCCTTGATTTGTGGTGGGTCATGTGCAAGGTCTGAAGCAGGCTGATAGAGCACTTTAGTCTTCTCAATATTGAGTGAGAGTCCTAGGCTTCGGTAAGCTTGTGCAAAAAATCCAGTGTGGACTGAAGGTCATTCTCAGTGTGCAAAGCATGGCACAGTCACCAACATACTGAAGATCACTAATGGATGCCCTGAGCACTTTAGACTTCGAGCAGAGACATCGAAGATTAAAACGTCGCCCATCCATTCTGTATTGAATGTCAACTCCACTGGGGAGGCGGTCTTTAACAAAGACCAAAATGACTGCTAAATAGATGGAGAACAGGGTTGAGGCAATAACACACATCCTTGCTTAATCCCAGTTTTGATGACGAAAGGGTCCATCTCAAGACCATTACAGAGAACTGTGGCAGTCATCTGATCATGAAGAAACCTGAGGACCTTAATAAATGTTGGAGGGCAGCCAAATCTGGCCAGCACCTTTGATAGAGCTTCACAGTTGACCGAGTTGAAGGCCTTTGTCAAATTGATGAAGGCCATTTACAAATCCTGATTTTGCTCCTGAGACTTTTCCTAGATTTGGCAGGCAACAAAGATCATGTCTGTTGTCCCGTGGGATGGTCTAAAACTGCACTGAAATTCTGGCAATATTTCCTCAGCAAGGGGAAGTAATCGGTTTAAGAGGATACGGGCAAGAATTTTCCCTGCTGTAGATAACAAGGCAATACCTCAATAATTTCCACACTCTGATTGATCTCCTTTCTTAAAGATTGTAACAGTGTTGGCCTTTCTCAAGTTTTCTGGAATCTTCTCATTATATCAGATATGAAGAAAAAGTTTGTGGGGCGTCGTTACCAGTTCTTCATCTCCAAACTTGTAGGCTTCAGCTGGTATGCCATCTGGTCCTGTTGCCTTGTTGTTCTTGGTATGCATAATGGCTCATGTTACTTCTTCAAGGGCAGAGAGGTCAGCAAGAGATTCTCTTTCATTTTATTGAGGTATAGATTTGATAGTGGCATCAGAGACAGTTGACTCACGATTCAGGAGTAACTGAAAATGCTCCTTCCATCTGGCTTTGATGGCTTTGCTTGCCTTAAAAAATACGTTGACCTGTCTTGGGCTTGGAGTGGTGTGGGACCATGGGAGCATCGACCATAAATGGCCCTTATTGCCTGAAAAAAGCTCCTGATGTCATGTTTATCAGCATAAAGCTCCATCTCCTTGGTCTTTTCTCGCCACCACTTATTTTTGATGTCATGGATTTTCCTTTGGGCTTCAGCTTTGAGTTTCTTGTATGACTCTTTCTTCTACTGGTGTAATATGTCATTTTGCCATATGCAATGAGCTTTTCTTTTCTGGTCAAGCAGGCCCTGAATCTCAGCATTATTCTCCTCAAACCAGTCTTGGTGATGGCGGCTGACATAGCCAATGGACTCAGCACATGCTGAGAGAATGGCAGTCTTTAATCCCTTCCTGCTTGGTTACTTTCTGGAATGGCACATGTGAAATCCTGTCACATACAGGGATTATGATGGGATGGAGCATGTGTAGTGATGTGGGGGTTTAGCAGTGAAGCTCTAACAAGTCTTTACTGAAACTGTGCAAAGTACAATTTGTTAAAGGCTCATAATTTGACCAAATTTGGGTGGCTTTTCATTGGAACAGCTAAAGCCATTCCCTGATAGCGGGGTGATTTCTCCCACCCCGCAATGTCAAATTGAGGTCCCTGCTCCAAAGCCTGGAGGTGCTAGAGCTTCTGAAGAAAGTTCTCATAGCCAGATCATTAACATGGATAGAACAATATGGTTTTCCCTAATCTCACTCCGAAATGGCTGAATACTTTTGCTGAAACTTAAAAAAAAACAAACAGCCTGAGGCAGACACAAAGCAGGAAATTTCAGCATGAACAGTTAAATCTGGCAAAGTTATAAGCAACTGAAAACAGGGTCTTATAACGGAAAGTGTGAAGCAACATTAAATATAGGTTTCACTAGCTGTGTCACCTACAATACACCACTTTTTATTCATGCATCTCAAAGCATGTGGTCAGTTAGCCAGATTTTCAAAGGCCCCAAAATATCTCTGAAAATCTGGTCCAGTATCATTATCCTCATTTTAGGGATGGGGAAACTGAGGCACTGGGCGATTAATGTGACTAGCCAAGGTCACCCAGAAGGCTAGTAGTAGAACCAGGAACAGAACAGAACTCAGATCTCCTGAGAGCAAGTCTAGTAGCAGAGCCAGTGGACAACACTGCTTCCCACTGAGGAATAGAGATGGCTTTTGGTCTTTATAAGCATGGATCAGGACTTTTTAAACTTTCTCTTCCTTTACTGGCAGGAAACCCACCAGAATTTCTCTGTGTGTGTGTATATATATATATATATATATATATAGGTAAACTATAAAAATTGAGTGAATTTAAAGTAGTTCCATTTCCATCTCTTCCATGCTCCCCCTTCCTGGATCCTGCCATTAAAAGTCACCATGTAGTTGAACTCTTCACAAGAGGGGAGGTTCTGCTACTCCCCTCTTGGCAGTTCCTCAGATTCCGAAAACCTGAACAGCTCAGTAAAGTTGCATGAGAACAGTTGAAGCCACCACTCGCAAGTACTGCTAAGAGGTATAAGTACCTGAGAGCTCTTCCGCTGCTCCCCCTCAAGATTGTTGATGTAACCTTAGCTTGTGACTTCTTTCAGCCTGAATAGTTATGGATGTTTAATGTGCCTTGTTTTGAATTGCACTCAGTTGCCTTACCTATAAATTAAGAGAGATTTTTGTGGGGGAGGTCTTTCCTTGTTGTATGTAAGATGTGGGGCTTGCTGTACAGTTGAGACTTGAAACTTTATGGTTGTATCGTCAGCCTGCTCATTAACGAATTGAGAGTGGCAGTGAGTGTTGTAGGAGATGCAGGGTACCAGCATATGACCAGTGCCCTCCAACTCTATTTCCCACTTGACATGACCCTGTATGAATGCAAACCTAATAGTTTTACTGTGGGCACAAATTCTATTGAATCAGTCTCAGTGCTGCCAACTCCCATGATTTTGTCATGAGTCTCATGTTAATTATTGTTTTCCTTAAAGCCCCAGCTCCTGGAGTCAAGTGGAGATGTAATGATTTCTGGCTTCATGCCTAAAGAAAAAGTAAGTTTCTAGCCCTCATGGCTGTGGAGAAAACTTCAAAATGTGACCCCAGTGCACCCTAAGGGCTCAAAAAGCAGAAGGCAAATAAAGAAAATCAACTCTATTATTTTTATGTAATCTCATGATTTTAAAGCCAATCTAGTGATTTTTGGTGAGCCTGACTCATGATTTTTGAACATTTGGGGCTGGCAATACTGCAGTCTATTGAACTGACTCTGCCATTATCAGTCATCAGACATGGAGTACTATCCTGTGAGGTGCTGAGTGCTGTAGCAGGGCCATCACCCCGCTCTGGTGTGGAAGGGGTTAAAAACAGCCTTTCCCAGGGAGCCAATCAGGTGCGGGCTTGAGGCAGCCAATCAGGGCTTGGCAGGGAGTATAAGAAGGCCTAAGGGAGGAATTGGGTCAGAGTCTCACTCTAGCCCTGGAGTGGAAAGGGCTAGCTGCCTGGGAGCAAGGTGCCCAAGGCGAGGTGCTCCAGCCTGGCAACTCCCCAGGCTGAGGCTTTGATAAAGGCAGATGCAGGTACTGGGGCTGGGAGGTGCAGCCCGGGGTTAGGCAGAGGCAGCTGGTCTGACCCCCTTGCCAGTGATGAGTGGCCATTACAGACTGCAGTCTGCCCCAGTGAAAGGGGGCTGAGTGACTGGCAGTAGCCACTGAGGCAAGGTGGGTATAGTGGGTTGGGGGTTCCCCTGGGAGGGGAGACCCAGAGTGTGGGGGTACTGCTGGGGCACCGGAGTCCAGGAGGGACATGGCGGGGGCTATGGCAGGCAAGACACCGGCCATCCGGAGGCGCTCCGGAGGCTAGAAAAGAGCTAATTCTCAGGAGGTGCCGTGGCAGTGAGTCTCAACCTCACTACACGTGGTGGAGAACATGGGCACGTGCGGCCCACCCCTGATACAAGGGGACTGTGAGGATTAGGCAAGGTGTGCCGAGCTACAGGAAGGGATGATGGATCCTGGCTACACTGGGTTTTCTTGGCAGTGGGCCCAGGTGCTATCCCTGGTTGGGGACAGGCATCAGTGCCCTGGCAAAAGGGGGCTGAAGACCTACAGGGGAGAAAGGGATCCCTGCTGTGAGGGATCCAGGAGACCCAAGAGGGACTCTGGGAGGTGCAGTGGGCCCTCCACAACAGTTGAGGCAGCTGGCAGAGGAGCAGTGAGTCCTGGTAAAACTCCTTTGGAGGGAGTTCCAAAGGAGCCGCTGAGAGTGTGAAGGAAAGTCAAGTGCCAGGGCCAGAAGGCAGAGTGCAGGGCAGCAAGGGCACCTATGGAGGGATTGCCCAGGCTCAGAGAATGCAGCCCAGGGAGGGCTAGGCCCAGGAAGGACTGGAAAGGGCCCGAGGCTGGGAGAAGGCAAGGAGCTTACTGCTTCTGCCAGGAGAGAGGCCATATTAGGAGACACTGCCCCTTCCAGGGACGAGGGGTGCAGGCCGAGATACCTAAGGACTCCAGGGGGCCGAAGGCCAGCAAGGTCAATGCCGCAATGAGGGCAGTAGACCTACCAGGGGACCAGGCCCAATGGAAGGTGTCCCATAAAGGTACTGCGACAGAGGGGACCCAGACTGACGACGAGCAGGCTACAGCGGGAGCCCAAACCCTGAAGTTAGAGGGCCTGGGGGATGTTAGCCTAGGTACATGGCTGACAGCAGCAGAACAGGCCCGGCGGAGGTGGAGCTGCAAAGAGCCCACAAGGGGAAGGAAGACTTGGCCTTAAAACTGAAAGGACAGTGAAGAAAAGTGAGTGTGACTGGTGGGACATCTCCGGGTCACACAGGAGAGAGGACCCCTCTACCCTTGGGTGTGGGATTTTGAGGGTGTGTGTGTGTAGCGGGGTGGTCACCCTGCTCTGGTGTGGAAGGGGTTAAAAACAGCCCTGAGAAAGGACTGCCCTGGGGAGCCAATCAGGAGCAGGCTTGAGACAGCCAATCAGGGCTGGGCTGGGAGTATAAGAAGGCCTAAGGGAAGAGCTGGGTTAGAGTCTTACTCTAACCCTGGAATGGGAAGGGCTAGCTGCCTGGGAGCAAGGGACCTGAAGCAGAGCAGAGCAGTGCAGTGCTTGGGAAGGGCAAGAGGAGCTGGGGAGCTCCAGCCTGGCAACTCCCCAGGCTGAGGCTTTGATAAAGGCAGATGCAGGTACTGGGGCTGGGAGGTGCAGCCCAGGAATAGGCAGAGGCAGCTGGTCTGACCCCCTTGCCAGTGATGAGTGGCCATTGCAGTCTGCCCCAGTGAAAAGGGTCTGAGTGATGACTGGCAGTAGCCACTGAGGCAAGGTGGGCAGAGAGGGTTGGGGGTTCCCCTGGGAGGGGTGACAGTGTGTGGGGGTACTGCTGGGGCAGAACCCCAAGGTAAGGGGCACTAGGGTCCAGAAGGGACATGGGAGGGGGGGGGTGTCTGAGGCAGGAGAGACATCAGGAAGAATTCTGGAGGCTGGAAAAGAGCTAATTCCTAGGATGAACAGCAGGTGGCACCGCAGCAGTGAGTCTTGACCTGGCTACAGTGCCCTGGCCTCCCATTGACTGCAGTGGGAGCTGAGGTTGCACCACAACTCCTGCGTTCAGGTCCTGATCCAGCAGAGCCCCCTTTCCCTGGAGAAGGCAGTTCAGCCACCACATGCAAAAGAGTTTTTCACTCACACAAGAGTTGAGTGCCCAACAAAGAGAGAGAACTAGAGTGAAGGGTGTACATTGAAGATGGCTGCTCCACTGAAAGGCGAGGGGAATGCCAATTGACTATTTCCCTCTTATGCTTTAACAAGACTTTCTTGCCATGTGAATTTTTCAGAGCTGCCATGCTAAATGCACCAGGGCTCAGTTTACTTGTACTACTGAAAAATAATTGTGCTTTTGAAATCCTAAACACCCTACTGCAGAACAGCTCTCCTGTCCTGAGTGTTTTTAAGCACAACTCAGACTGGTTGCTAGCACATAGGCATTAATTTATTAGCCTGGCGCATGGACTTCTCAAATGACCAGGGGGAAATGAAGTACAAAAGCTTCAGAGAGATGAAAGACACTTCCTGAGTTTGGATACATTAGCTCATATATAAACGAGGCTGCTCTTAGACTCCATCCTCCTCTGTACGTGCTCTCCCTCCTCTGCGCTTATCATGGCAGGTGAAATAATTTATGCTGATTTAAACATTTTGGGACTCTCTTCCAACCCATTGCATTCACCTCGGCACCTCAGTAAGTCTTTAATTTCTTAGTTTTGTACTAGTCTGATCTCTCTTTTCGATTACAAAAATGCAATCCTTATGTACTTTTTTATTATTTGAATTGTAGCACAGATAGCTCAGAAAGAAGGTCTTTAGAACCAAGGAGCAGCTTATATGTTATGTTCATAGAGTGGGACTTCTGAGAATGTGAAATCCCCTACAATTGTCAGAACTGGATATGGAATTTCTTTAAAGCATTATAATAACGTGCATTATGTCAGTATTAAAACAGCCACAATACTACAAGAGTAGAGCCTATATATACAATTACCAGTGCAATACAATACATTATTGTATGCCATCTTTCATACATATTTGGAGGATTGAAGTAAACTAGTGAATCTACAATTTACTATAGTGGGATAAGTCAGAGGGGTAAGGAGCAGGGCATTGGTCAAGTCTTGGGAAGAGTGAACAGAGCAGAAGGAACCTGGGAGGCTCCAGGAACAGGAAAGATTTCATTGTCTCATTAGAGAGGATTAGAAGAAGAGAAGTAGGGAGATCTTTAGCTTCAGTGTGTCATGAAGCCTGGGTCACTAATAGGTGCAGAGTGAAGAAAAGGATTTACTAGCCTCTGGTTAAAGACCCAATGTTTATTTGAGGAGGTTAGGTATTGTGGCTGGAGAAAAAGGGAAATTTGGCTACCGGAGAAAATTACAGGCAACCAAGGGATTTTACACAGGATTCTAAAATGGGAACATGTTCCCATCTTCCCTTCTATCTGAGTGCAGAAGAGGAGTAGACATGTTTCATACCAAATGAATTTTGAAAAGTTGTAACTTAAAGGAGACTCTCAAGGAGGAACATAATAGCAAGGATGAGAGGAGAGAGGGAAAATGGAATATCAGAATAATGAAGAAATAAGGAATTGAGCTAAATGCTAACTTAAGGCAGGGGTTCTCAACCTTTTCCATACTGTGATTCCATATTACTACAAGTTTTAGGGCACCTATCCATGTAGCTAAAAAGAAAGGGTGTGTGTTCATGACCCCCGGAAACCTGTTTATGCCCCAGTGAGGCTAAGAATCCTTGACTTCAAAGGACGCAAAATGCAGGCATAAAAATTGCTCTGTAATTTTTATAGGATTTGCCAGAATATTAGTATTATTTGAAACATTAACATTTTGATGATCTTTTTAGAACTGATAAAATAGTGTAGATGTTAAATATCTCTTTTCAGAGTACGGTGGAGTGATAACCCAATAAGACTGTGGCAATTAGCCTTTTAATAGGAGTATTAAGCCTTTAGTTTTAAGAAATGATTTCAGTGTAACAATGAACAAAACAAATTTAAATTGATATTTGAATTTTACCTGTTAGTTTTGCAAATGTAGGTCCATTACTTAACAGGAAGAGAGCAAATAAAGGATGACACAGAGAAAGTTGAGGTGTTTCATGCCCTTTTTGCTTCAGTCTTCACTAAAAAGATTAATTTGGAGCAGATACATAACACAATATTAACAATGGGGAAAGGATCTTGGGCCAGAATATGGAACCTGGCGGGGAGGGATAACTCAGTGGTTTGAGCATTGGCCTGCTAAACCCAGGGTTGTGAGTTCAATCCTCAAGGGGGCCATTTAGAGATCTAGGGCAAAATCAATACTTTGGCCTGCTAGTGAAGGCAGGGGACTGGACTTGATGACCTTTCAAGGTCCCTTCCAGTTCTGTGAGATAGATAGGTAAAGAACAGGTTAAAGAATGTTTCTATAAAATAGATGCATTCAAGTCAGTAGGGCCTGATTAAATTCACAAAAGAGTATTTAAGGAAATAACCAAAGCAATATCAGAACCATTAATTGGTTTTGAGAACTCAGGAAGGATGGGTGAGGACCCAGAGACCTGGAGAAAGGAAAAATACAGTACTCATCTTCAAAAAGAGGGGGGAAAAGAAAGACCCAGGAAATTATAGAGCAGTCAATGTAACTTTGATACCTGGAAAGATACTGGAACAAATGATCAAACAATCAATTTGTTCAGACCTAGAGGATAATAAGGTGATAATTAGTAGCAACATGGATATGTCAAGCACAAATCACACAAAACTAGTCTAACTTCCTTCTTTGACAAGGTAACTGGCCTAGTGGATGGAGGGAAGCAGTAGACATGATATATCTGGATTTTAGCAAGGCTTTTGACACAGTCCTCCATGACAATCTCATAAGCAAACAAGGGAAATGTGGCCTAGATGAATTTACCATAAGATGAGTGTACAACTGGTTCAAAGACCATACTTGGAGTGTAGTTAACAATGCTTCACTGTCAAACTGGGAGATCATATCAAATGGAGTTCCATGGGTGGCTTTCCTGTGTCCAGTACTAGTCAGTATTTTCATTAATGACTTAGATGACAGAGTGGAGACTAGACTAGTAAAATTTGTGAATGACAGTTTATAGCTAGGAGTGGTGTAAGCATTTTAAAGGACAGGATTAGAATTCAAAACGACCTTGATAAACAGAGAATTGGTCTGAAATCAACAAGATGAAATTCAATAAAGTTCAAAGTACTACACTTAGGAAGGAAAAATCAAATGGATACCTCCAAAATGGCAAATAGCTGGCTAGGCACTAGTACTGCAGAAAAGGATTTGGCAGTTATAGTGGATCACACACTGAATATGAGTCAACAGTGTGATACTGCTGCAAAAAAAGGCTAATGTCATTCTGGTTTGTATTAACAGGAGTGTCGTATGTACGGGCTTGTCTACTTGGGAATTTTACAAGCCCTCGTGTGCGTTAAACTAGGGTATGACTCCACAGAGCACCAGCTTGCCACACCCTAATGTCACGTCTGGGTGCAGTTTGTCTGTTCTGAAAGTTCTGGAGTGTGGTTTGGCTTAGTGTTCTTCCAAACGCCTGTCAGGGATGGGCTAGGACCTGATATACTTAATCCTGCCTTAGCACAGTTGATAGACTAGATGGTTTGTTGAGGTCCCTTCCATTCCTATGCTTCTGTGATAAATACAGATTAATACCACCTCCAATTATCAAAAAAAA
>NW_023260513.1:1958883-1979734 GCF_013100865.1 Trachemys scripta elegans
CACCTCAGGAATGGAGGTTGTTTGTCACTCTGAACAAAACATTATGGTGGTTCTTTCAAAAGTTTGCCCCTGAACATTGACTTAATACAGCTTTGAAACGTTACTGTGCAGAAGCAAAATGCTGCTTTCCCTTTGTTTTTTGGTTGTGTACGTTTAGCACAGCACCGTACTGTTCTGTATGTGCTTGTTTTTGTTGTTTTTCTCTGCTGCTGAGGTGTGTGGTTAACAGCTCCGTGTGTAACTCTGGTGTTCGTAACGCTGAGGTTCTACCGTACTCTGACTCGGGTCAGCCCTTGCAGCTTGGTGGGTGGACGCTCTTATTTCAGTTTAAATCTCACTTGAATGTTTTAGCTTGTGCCAGTAAAGGGTACAGGCCGCCCCTTGTGGGACTAGCTGCCCCAGTACAAGCCTAAACCTAGGCCTGCCAATTTTAATAGGCCATATTCCTGGAGCTTTCATCACATGACATAATCTTTAATTAAAGATTAATCGTCAATTCCTGAAGACTCTAAGCCAATCCTGGAGGGCTGGCAACCCTACTAAGCACCTTTTATACTGGCGTAACCACGTCCAGACTAGGGGGTTGTATGACTTTAACTATCCCAGGGGAGCTAAACCCTTCCATTTCTGTGTGCAGATAAATCCAAAGGGAGTAGTGGTGGGAGGGAAACCAGGAGGAGGCTGCAGGCTGGAAATGCCCCAGAGTCTGGTTTGGGGGGCAGGAATAGATGAATGGAGCAGCAGGATCTCTGCCCCTCCTCCCCGTGCACCATGGAGGGGGTTTCCAGTGGCAGTAAGTGATGCAGGGGCCTGCAGCCAGCATTCCCCTGCTCACGCACTGGCTGCAAATGAGAATCAGCTCTAGAAACAGACACTGCATCATCAGGAACAAACAGGACCTTTAGCTTCAGTTGGGTCCCACTGACACTTTCATGGGTGTCAGCGTTGCATGCCTGTGGCTGAAAGGCAGCTGTCGGAACCGGGGCAGGCCAAGCCCAACGGGTCAAATGTGGGTCACAGAGACCTGAATCTCTCTGTCCAATTCCCGCTTCCCCCTTCCTGGATGGCTACAGGGCTGGTCACTTTCTCCAACTGCCTCCTCCAAATCTCCCACTCAGGCCCTATGTCACAGAGCCACAGGGTCTGGGCTACGCCCCAGCTTTTGAACAGTCTCTTGCATGGACCCTGTCAGTGGGCCAGGCCCCAGGGCGTCTCACTCTCCCTTCTGGGCAGGCTCCTGGATTGGGAATTCAGGGGGATCCGGTAGGTATGGAGGCTCCTGCATTGGGGATTCAGAGGGGATCTGGGCAGGGGGAGGCTCCTCCATCAGGGGGTCAGGGCAGGACCCAGGTGTGAGGGGGTCCCTCCATTAGTGGTGTTCAGGGGGGGATCCGGGCATCCTACACACTCTGCTTTGGGGGCCTCTCCAACTTCATCCTCTCGCCCCAGCATGAAACCCCAAGTGAATCGTGCTGGGCTGGGCACTGCCGGGGGCCCCAGAGGTGGGGCAGGATTTATTCCCTGCAGGAAGAGGGGAGCTGTGGTGGTCAGAGATCACACTGGCTCAGATCCACAGAGGCTCCCATTTTGGAAGTGAAGCACCTAAATACCTTTGGGGATCTTGGCCTTGGTGCTTGCAAGAGCAAAGCTTTATTCTGGGTCTGAGGCCTGGCCGTGCAGAGCCACCAGAGCTGCCCAGCGCCCTGCCCAGACTCCGTCTGGGAAGCTCAGCCCTTAAAGGCATTGTCCTCAATGCCACAGGAGGAACGGGGAGGGATCTCTGCTCCACAGCTCTGCGCCAGCAACTCTGAGCCGCAGTGACTGCAACGAGGCTCCTTTTCCCCAGCTCTGGGTACCACACAAATGTGTTGCCTATGTCACACAGACAGTGAAATATTTTCCATCCACCCACCACAGGAAGCAAAGCAGCTCTGTGCTAACCATGCTGGGACCAGGGCCTTCCTGTGCAGTTTGCTCTGCAGTCACCCCACGTGCAGTTCATACCCACTGAGTTATTATCGCTTCATTGTTCCTGGGGGCGTGTGAGGGGAACCCAAGCAAGGTGGGAGGTTCTTCTGCTTGGTGGGCAGGGGGAGATCTGGAGAGTGGGGAAGGGAGGATCCTCTATTGTGTGTGGGGGGTGCGGTAGGGAGGGGATTCTTGCAACACACTGTAGCTGGGAAGGAACATGAAAGTCCCCCCAGGCCAGGGCAGTCCAGACCCCTCAGCTCCCCAGGAAAAGGGAGCCCATCAGCCCCTGGAAACCTTCAAGCCGCTCCAGGACTGGGACCAGGCGACTCTTGAGGGGGTCCCTCTCCCTGGGTATCTCTAGGGCTAAATCTCTCCTCTCAGCCCCTCCTCTCTCTGTACCCCAAACCCCTGCCCTGGGGGTGTCTATAGGGCTGACTCCTCCTTTTAACTCCTTCAGCCTCAGCTCTCCTCTCACCTTTGCCCCCTGGGTGTCTATAGGGTCAGGTCTCTCCTCTTCCCTAGGCCCCCATTTCCTCCCCCCAGCACTTCTCCCTCCCCTGCCCTCCTGGGCTGAGTCTCCTCTGACCCCCAGTGTAAAGCCTCCCCCAAAGCAACATGGTCATTGCAGACACAGGGAGAAATCAAACCCACATTGTTCATCACTCCCTCAGAAAACTGGGGGCAGAAAGTCGACTGCCTCAGGCTAGGTCTACACCAAGCGGGGATGGGGGTCAACCTAAGATACGCAACTTCAGCTACGTGAATAGTGTAGCTGAAGTTGCGTATTTTAGGTCGACTTACCTGGCTGTGAGGACGGCAGCGAGTCGACCGCTGCCGCGCCGCCATCGACTCTGCTTCCACCTCTTGCCGCGGTGGATTTCCGGAGTCGACGGCAGAGCCATCGGGGATCGATTTTATCACGTCTTCACTAGACGCGATAAGTCGATCCCCAATAGATCGATTGCTACCCGCCAATCCGGCGGGTAGTGAAGAAGTGCCCTCAGTCTTCGCACCAGCTCTCTGGGTGCGGTTGTTACTTTGGTGACCCCCTAATGGCGACCCATCACCGTGTTCTTGGTGCCCCCAGACATGTCTGTCCGGTGCCGATACTCCTGCCCCAGCTCTGTGCTGCACTGCCAGCTCCCACCACCCGGGGGCACTTCCACAGTGATTGTCCACCATGAAGACCAGGATGGGGCCGTTCCCCTGGATGAAGTCCCACCTGATGTGGATGTATTCCCAGTCGGGATGCGCAAAGCAGCTGGAGATGAGCAGCAGGGTTGTCCCATTGGCCGTGGTGTGGACGGGGGCCACGGTGTTGCTATAAAGGAAGTGGCTGAGGCATGAGAGTGGGAGAGACGAGTGGGAAGGGGGCAGATTTGGAGAGGGAAGGGAAGCCACTGTGTCTGTCCCCCCACCCCTCCCCGAATGGGGACACCCTGGCCAGTGGCAGGGCTAGGACCTCACTGCACACACAGAGTCCTACACCCCAGACCCATATACACCACAGCCCTGCCCCTACAGGGATCCCCCTCTGGGGTCAGAGCGGAGCTGGGGCTCCACGGCCCATTCACCCCCTAGCCACTCTTCTGGGCCAGTTAGTGGCAAAGGGGAAGGTGGGTTTGGGACCAAGATGCCTGCCTTGTTGGTAAATGGACGGAGACCTAACAAACTCATTTCACACATTGAACAGCTGTCAGTTTTATCACCTAGTGATCTGGGTCCAGATCAGAGCCAGTGCCCCCCCCCCCAGAGGGGAAAGGCCCCATGTCCCATTCCCCACGAGCCATCCAGCCAGGTCCCCGGATCCTGGGGCCAGATCAGAGCTAGTGCCCCATGTGGGGGGCAAGGGCCCATATCCCACTACCCACCCCACACCCAGCTCTCCTATCATTGTTATTCTTTAGTTGTATTACCATAGTCCCCCTAACAAATGTAGTTCATGGGGATATGGATGTAGGATTTCTGGTGCCCTCATCTGTCTTCTCCCACCCCCCACCCCCCTTTTACTGTCCTGGCCCAATCACAGCCCGGCTGCCCCCCACAGGGCAGCTTCTCTGCAGTCAGAGGCTGGCCAGCTCCTCAACGGTACTGAGGTGCCTAATGCTGATTCAAACCAATGGAGTTAGGTGCCTATGCACCTTTTGAGGGTCTGGGCCCCCTGCCTCAGTTTCCCCCTGCTGGTCCCTTGGTGCTGCTCCCAGGCTGGCGCTGGGCACTCAGGTTCCTCAGACTCTGGGGAGAGGCAGCTTCTGAGTACGGCCAGCTCTGCTCTGTGCTGTCAACAGAGGGCCCAGCTCCCTCAGAGCCGAAACCTTGGCCTGCCCCTCCCTCCCACGGCTCTGCCATCCCCCTGCTGCTTACCCCACCCAGCTGCCGGCAAAGGCGTGGGGTGGGGGGGATAAAGGCAGCTGCCATAAAGGGGTTTGGGCCCCCAGCAGTTAAATCCCCTCCTTGATGGGTTGTTTAAAGCCATAAAGGAGGGGACTGACTTGCTCCCCCTCTTCTTACCCTGCACCTGCCACTCATTGCATTCCTGCCCCGCCAGCTCTGGGGGGCGATGGGCCGGCTGCCTCGTCCTCACACGTCATAGACAGGGCCGGCTCTGGCGTTTTGGCCGCCCCCAGCAAAAAAAAATGGGGCAGCCAGAATGGCAAAGCTGCAGATGTGCCCCAGCTAGTGGGGGGGGGGAGAGAGAGAAAAGGGGGGGGCCAAGGCTTCAGTGGGGCGCTGCCACTCGGCCCCTCCCGCCGCGCTGCCTGCCGGGAGGGCTCCGTGCCGCTCCGGTCGGCTGCGAGGGAAGGACGCGATCTGCCCTGCCGGGCTTGCTGCAGGGCGCTCCTGTCCTCCGTTCTGCCGCCCCCTACAGGGCGGCCGGAGCAGGGGGGAAAAAAAAAAAAGCGGCCGTGCCGCCCTAGGATTGGGCGGAATACCCCCTCCTACAATCTGCCGCCCCAAGCACCAGCTTGCTCGGCTGGTGCCTGGAGCTGGCTTCTGCCTCGGCCTGCGATGGCCCCTCGTCCATCCTTCCCAGAGCCCCCACAGCACCTGCTATGCCTCCTGCTTTGGTGCTGTGGTGATGTCAGAGGCCCTGCAATGCCGGGGGTGGGGACTATCATGGACGGCTCCGTGTTAAATGTAACACCGAGTGCTTTTATCCTCGGAGTCCGTGTGAGATGTGCAGCAGGGGGCACAGGGCTGTTGCTTTCCAGCATTGGTGAGAGCAGAGGCGCTGTGTGGGCGCAAGGGATGTTAAGTGCTAGTCCCAAAGTCTCTAGCTAGCACCTTAACCCCAAACCCCTCCGTCCCCGTGACTTCATTCTTCCCTGTCATTTACAGACTTTCATACAAACTACTTCCAAAGCCACAAACCAGATCTGGCTTGGACTCACTATTACATCCCCCGCGAGGAAATGGACTTGGGTGGACGGCTCCCTGTTAAATCCAACACTGTGAGTGTTTTTTCCTCTGAGTCCATGTGAGATGTGCAGCAGGGGGCACAAGGCTGTTGCTTTCCAGCATTGGTCAGAGCAGAGGGGTGCAAGGGATGTTAAGTGCTGGGCACAACACTCTGCACAGAGAGAGGAGGCCTGAGACTCATTCAATGGCTTCCACAGCAGTTGGGCTAATCCTGAGGGCTGGGTTTTGTAATATGGACAAATGTTTTCCAGAAATAGACCAGGGCAACCAGCTGCTACGACAGAATCATGGGCTAGGAAGTGTTTTATCAGCTAAGGCTCTGTAGGAACAATTCAGCGGTTAAGGAAGAAATTTGAGAGGTGTCATTTTTTGCAGCTTTCCCTCATTCTTTTGTTCAAAAATTCTAAACAGCAATTATTTATTTATTTTGTTTTCCAGGTTCAATGTACAGGATCCAGCTGAAGGGAACAGCTGCAGGATGATAAAACCAGATGAAATTCATTTTGAAACCTGCACTATTGTATCTAAATGGATTTGTGAAAAAGACGCTCTCCAGATATAGACAGTGACATTAATTATCTGTATTTTCTCTGTATTTAGTTTCAATCTGTCCCATGAATGATGAGTATTGAAGGTGAGCTTCAAAGGGAAAAATTGGGCTTGTGCCCACCCCCCTTTTATAACATGAATAAAGATGGCACAAAAAGCTTTTCTTGCATTTGAAATTCAGGTCCTGTCTGGGCTGGAAGATTATAGTGAAGGGAGAACTAGTGAAGTGACATCACGAGTAGAGCTGGGGGAAATTTTCCACTGAATAGTTTATTTGTCAAAAAATGCAGTTTTGGGTCAAACAAGACTGTTCACAAACTGGTGTTGAATTCACTGAATAGATTCAGGCAAAATAAAATAATCATTAAAAAAATTCAGGCTAGGTTCACAAGAGGATGGAGGAGGAGACAGCAGCTAACTTCATCCAATAGCCAAGTGGTTAGTGCACCAGATTTGAATCCCTTCTCTGGAACACTGCTAATAGATTAGCCCTACATATCCTCAAGATATCTTGAGCAGTTTAGTATCATCATTGTCCCTAGCCTCTGTCTGTCAGAGGGTGGAGATGGATGGCAGGAGAGAGATCACTTGGTCATTGCCTGTTAGATTCACTCCCTCTGGGGCACCCGGCATTGGCCACTGTCAGTAGACAGGATACTGGGCTAGATGGACCTTTGGTCTGACCCAGTACAATCATTCTTATGTTCTTATGTCCTATTTTAGGACAGTTTCCTGTCAGCAACAGAATCCATACCCAGGAAAGAGCTCAACATACCTAATAAGCAGATGTGAGTACAACAAATATATTGCAGAGCCAGGTTACATAGTTCAGACACCTTCAAGAGTCTAAAAAGCTGCAGAGAAGGCCCCTAACTCAAGCAGCAACAATCTGCCCTCTGGAATTTGCAATTGGCATTTGTTTAAAATTAACATTCCAGCACTGCAGTATCTTTATAAAACACATGTAAGAAAATATTTTACATTAAAAAGTTCCTTGAAGAAATCTATCCCTGCAGTGCAGCCTGCGGATGTGAGAATGGGCAGTCAGGGACCAGGGGCAGCACAAAAGTTTGGGCAGGGAGGGGAAAGAGGAGCCTCCTGGAAAAAAAAAATGCATGTCAAGCTGTCTCTAGGTCCACATTGTCACAAAAGGAGGATCCCAAACACAATTCAGAGGCTGGGTTTGCATGAAGACACCCACAGTCTGTATCTCACAGGGCAGCACAGCTGCAGTGCTGGCTGTAGATAGCGGAGGTGGACAGAGCTTGAAAGTGCCCACACTATGTAGAACCCAACACCCCAAGGCCAAACCCAACCTATGGCACCCCAGGGGTTGCAGGGAGGCTGTCTGCAGACAGGAACGTGTTGCAGTTTGTGGATACAGCAAGGAGCCATGTCCCAGTCTGAAGGGTGCAAACCCCAGAAGGGCAAGAAATCATTAAAGGCACCAGGGAGCAACAGGAGCCAATGGGATGAATTGAGCAAGGGGGGAAATTTCAGGCTGGCGCTGAAGAGACGATTCCCAGCAGTGAGGGGGTCTGAGAATCTGGGATATTGCAACCCCCTGCAGTCTCTTTGGGAACCAGTGTGTCAAATTTATGAATGGCTTCTCGCTGCTTGTGTTCTACTCCATTGGGGAGGGTGACCACAGCTATATTCACACTATTGTAATAATAAAATAATATTCACACCCCTACACACTATTGTAATAATCTTTATACAAAATACACCTATTAAGGCATCATTTGAAAACTAACAACTTGCTGGTCAATAATATCATGGGGAAATGGATGTAGCAACATTATATGTAAAGTTATGAATTCCCCCTAAATGATATTGGTGGCACATGTTCTAATGCATATTGCCCTGATTAGGAAGAACTGGTCAAGCAGATCTTAAACAAAGGAATGTGTCAAGTATCAGAGGGGTAGCCGTGTTTGGTGCTTTTTACAGATTCAGACTGAGGGTCCTGTGGCACCTTTAAGACTAACACAGAAGTATTGAAGCATAAGCTTTCATGGGTGAATACCCACTTCATCAGACACAAGACTGATGAAGTGGGCATTCACCCACGAAAGCTTATGCTTCAATACTTCTGTTAGTCTTAAAGGTGCCACAGGACCCTCTGTTGCTTTTTAAAGGAATGTGTGTTTCCCTCAGTTTACATGTAAGTTGTAAACAGGGTCCTCAGACAGCGAGAGAGGGAAGACAGGAGACAAGGAAAATCTGCATTTCAGGAAACAGGAGAGAAGAAACAGCACAGAACTTTTCTCCACTAGACATCATGTCGCCTTCTTTACTGTTGGAATAAACTTTGCTTTGAGAGGGTGTCCTTCAGGAAACTGCATCTCACAGGGGGACTGGACTATAAAAGTGAGGGACAAAAATATCCCAAATTCTCTCTCCCTCTTTTCACCTAAGAGGGCAAAAGAAAGAACCATTGGACTTTGGAAGCAGATGCTGGCCTGAGAGTTTGGTCAGCAATGTTACTGGGAACCTGTGGTGAGGGACATCACCTTGAACCAAGTCTAGTTTGGTAAATTTAGAAAGCATTTTATCTTTATTGCTCTTGTAACCATTCCTGACTAATGCCTCATTACTTGTACTCACTTAAAATCTCTTTGTAAGTAAATAAACTTGCTTTAGTCTTTAATTACAACTAACCCAGGGCTGTGACTTGTTTGGGTAACTATGTAAGGTAGCAGACTGTGTATGTTGATGCCCTTAGAGGGGCAACGGACCAAGTAGATCTGGACTGTCCAGAAAAGGGCTGGACAGTGCAGAACACGTTTGGGGCTAGGGGGAGTCCAGGACTGGGAGTGTGTTGGGGTCACCCTGCAAGTAGTGATCAAGGCTGGTGGACCCAGCGTGGTGCGGGTGACAGGCTGCTGGACCAGGGCTGTAGCTATGCAGAGCCACTCAGGGCGTGACCTGATGGAGGTGGGATAGAGATGCAGTTACCCTGAAACGGTGACAGTCTCCCTGAGAGAAGGGTCACAAACCGCGGCATTAGGATAATTGACAACTAGGACCGGAAAAACCCTGGAGACAGACTAAGAGACAAGGAACCAGGCTGCAGCATGGAGGGGACCAGAACCAGGCTTTGTCATGTAGGACTGATGAATTAAATTGTTTTTAATTGTTCACTTTATTAATGTAACTTCATAAGTAAAGTTTTATGAATGAAACAATATTCATATTGGGTTACCCCAATAACTGGCTAATTAACAGTTAAGATGCTTGTTAAGAGCCATAGCTGTTCAGTCAGCTGCCTTTGTAAGTTTCACTATCAATCCAATTCCTGCTTAAATCACTGAGACTTGCACTGTTTCAGTATTGGAACTTCTGTTCACCATTTATTACACTTGCCTACGGTGTAACTTCTGTTCACTGTTTGCCATCCATTATACTTGTCTATATTGTAACTTCTGTTCACTGTTTGCCATATTGTAATTCAAACCCCATTTTAAAACGCTTACTCCATTTTTTAACGGCTTGCTGCAACCTTCATTTTTGCAAACCCTGCTGTAATCTTATTAGTTTAGTTTAGATGTGTGAATGAGGTATGTATGGATGATGGAATCAACCTCCAGCCCCAGCCTGTCCTGATTAAATAGAGTTCAAACACCAACGGCTGAAGATGCAGACAAGAGCCCTAACAAAGTAAGAAGAATCCACCCTAAAAAGGAAAGGTACAATAGAAGGAAAATCAAAGCCCAGTCCCAGGCTGAAAGTCATGTCTGCAATTAACAGGTAATCAATCACCAAACCTAAAGGCAGTGTAACACAGCAAGACCTATAGACTCTGGATTCAAACTAAAGCCTACAAAAAGGATGGGTGAGATGGAAAACTTTGGAGGAGGGTAACATTCTGCTGCCAACATGGAAGGGCATCGGTGCGCGCCCAACAAAGACCCAGCTCGTCCTTGTGCCTGGCTTTCCTGGCCAGTTAGCCGCCACAAGCTGCAAACCCAAGCTGCAAACTCAAGCAGGACTGGTAACTATGCAGCAGCTGCAAAACATCTAATAAATGTGTGTGTGTGTGGGTGTGTGTATGTATATAAATATTAGGTATAATGTGTGTGTGTAAAAATTGAAATATTAATTATCGGTCGTAAATCAAATTGTTGTTATAATAAATGTGGCATCTTTGTCTTAACCCCTAAAACAATCCTGTATAAGTTTGTGGAACAACAGTCACAGCTGATCTCCGATTCCCTTGAGTTCACGAATCCCCTCCCACTGTTCGCTCCTCTCCCTTCCCAGGTTTACTGCAGATCCATTGTCTTGGTGTGTGGCACCTTGACGTGGTGACTGCGAGTTCTTCATCCAGGTGCGCACAGTCGGCTCCGCCTTGTATTTCAAACCTGTAACCCAGAGGCAATTGGATCTAGAGTCAGTGTGTGCCAGGCACAGACCGGGGGAGACACCCCAAGTCAGGGATGGGAGCTGTGCACTCAGCCCCTCTGGATCCCCCTCCCTGCACCAGCCCCAGGCCCTGCTCCCGGCAGGAGGGGACGTTAAAGCAGCCAGTGGGGCATTTCCATCCCTTCTGAACAATGCAGAGAAAAAGAGACTCACCGATGGTCAAACTCGGTCCCGTTGGCCCATTTCCAGACCTGGCCTGTGTCCTTCCAGAGGCCGATCCAGTGGTCCGGTTTGCCTTCGTATGGCAGCAGGGAACCCTTACAAATGGAATAAACGCCATCAGCTGTGTTAGACCCGGACTCTGCTGCTCCCCACCTTGGGCCGTGGGGGATTTCTAGAGGCCTCTTCCATTGTTATTGGGTGAAGGGATCAGATAAGTATTAACCCTTCACCCTCCCCCCTCCTCTTTTTGGGGCTGTGGCACCTACTGGGTGAAACAGGAATTGAGCTGCAAGGTCACTGTCTGCCCAGCAGCCCCTTCTCAGAGCACAGCAGGGCCAGGAGGAAGACGGGGCTGCAGGGGGAGGACAGACAGACCCGCCACCAGGGCAGGTAAGTTGATGGGAAGAGACCTAAAGCAGCCCCACCTCCAGCTGGATTCTCCCCGCCCCACCCAGGAGGAAACCCTGGGGCTGGGCTGAGCTGGGGGGGGGGAGGGGGAGGGGACAGGTTCTCACCCCCTCCAGCCCCAGGCAGCCCATTGGCCTGGAGCTGACTGAGCCGGCCCAGCCCTGCACAGGGGGAGTCTCCACCTGGGCTCTGGCAGATGCAGGGTCAAGGTGGCTGGAGCCCCAGGTCCAGCCAGGATTCAGCTGCCAGAACCGCACTGACTCTGGCCGCCCAGCCTGGGAGGCACCCGGGCTCCTCTCTGCCCTACAGGGGCTGAGCCCAGCCTGACTCCAGCCCTGTCTGTGGTGCCAGCGATCGCTGGGCTTGGCACAAAGCATCTATCCGGGCTTCTCACCAGCTCCTGCAGACTCTCAATCCCGGCCAGGGAGGCAGAGTGCAAAGAGCAGAAGCTCTGGCTGTAGGTCCAGTTCCCTTCGGCCTTAGAAAAATAGTAACATTTCCCTTGGATCCAGATCCAGCCGTCCGGGCACCAGGAGGCAGCAGGGGGGCAAGGAGGAGACGGCCTAGATTTTTCAACTGGAAAAAACAAAACACAAGGTGAGAGATCGGCCCGTCTTTCATCTCTGTGGAGAACAAGCAGGGCCAGAAACAAGAACTGCCCGATGGGATTAGACTGATGGGAGAGATGGGCCAGTCTGAGAGTGGCCAGCAACAGCTGCTTCAGAGGACATGGCCACCAATCCGACAAGCAGTGTAGTTGGAATTTATTGTAACACACACTGCGGTAGTGCCAGAGGCCAACCAGGTCACAGCCCCCATCGGGTTGGGGATGTACAAAGTGTGCAGTGAAGGGAATGGGAAAGGTGAGAGCAAGGGAGGAGTGCGTCTGGCAGGGGCGCTGGAACTGGGGTGGTAAGGGGGGGGCCATGCCCCCACCATGTTTTAACGTGGGAGGGCCAGGCCTGTCCACTTGTTAACCTGGGCGTAGAGTAGGGTTACCATCCGTCCATATTTCCCCAGACACATCCGGCTTTTGCGCCTCTAAATAGCCGTCCGGGAGGAATTGGTAACAAGGTTAAAATGTCCGGGTTTTTTTTCTCCCTCGCCTCCCTCCCTCCCATGCAGAGTGTGGCTGCTGATTGGGCGGCTGGGCCGATTGACCCACTCCCATTGGCCTCCAGCAGCTAGAGCCCTCCCCTGCTCCCCCCTCCCTCTGTCTGCAGCCCTGTGTAACACACAAACCGACCCACCGGGCAGCGTGTTTTGCAAACACGTGGAGCCAGAATGGTAAGGGGAGTCCGGGGGGGGGGGCAGACAGGGACCGGGGGAGTGTTGGATGGGTCCCCAGCCTCCACCTGCCACCCCCCCTCCGCGCGTCCCGCCCCCGTGGGCCCACCCTCCCTGCCTGCCTCTCCCTTGTCTGCTTGTACTGCCAGAGCCAGCAGCAACTGCTGTCTGCTGCCCCCGGGTCCTAGTGTCCCCCATCTACTAGTGGGAAGACAGGCTGCCCTTACCCTGCCCTTCCACCCTAGCCCTGAGCCTCTCCAACACCCCAAACCCCCCAGCCCCAGCCCTCATCCCCCCACACCCTAATCCTCTGCTCCATCCCTGAGAACCCCTCATCCTCAGACCCACAGCCCTCACCCCTGCATCCCGTCCTATCCCCACACCCCCCTCCTGCCCTCAAACTCCCTCCCAAAGCCTGCACCCCCTCCCCTTGCACTGCCTCCCACCCCCAAATTCCATCCCAGACCCTGCACCCCTCACCCCCTCCTGCACACCCACCCCCTGCCCCAGCCTGGAGCCTGCACCCACCACCCAAACTCTATCCCAGAATCTGCACCCTGCACCCCAATCCCAGCCCAGGACCTGCACCCCAGACCTCCTCCCCACACCCAACCCCGCTCCCAGAGCCTTAGGCAGGTGTGTGTGGGGGGTTCTGGGCATCACCAAAATTTCTACAACCCTGCTACCCATGCGAGTGGATAAGGGTCGGGGCAGTCAGGGGACAGATAGGGTCCTAGGGGGGCAGTTAGGGTGGGGGGGTTCTCAGCAGGGGGCAGTCAGGGGACAAGAAGCAGGGGGGTTGGGGTTCTGAGGGGGGCAGTCAGGGGGCTTCCCTCCCCCCCAGTGTCCTCTTTTTTGATTGTGGAAATATGGTAACCCTAGCGTAGAGCCTCAGGCAGGCATGGTGGTGGCGGTGGCAGGGGCTGTGCTTCACGCCCGGGGAGCCGAGAAGGGGATCAGCTCCCCCGCCATGACGCACAGCCCCTGCTAGCGGCACCAGCCTCTTCCTGGTGGGGGGCTGAGGTGGACCTTAGCTCCCCTCCCCCCACTATGGGGCCCCACCCCCTGCTCCTCTCCCCCACCACCTGGCCAGGCCAGAAGCCAGAGCCGGGCTGTGGTAAGAGCTGCCCAGGGAACCCGGGCTGCTGTGGGGAGCCCCAGACACTCCACCGGCCCTGGGGGAAAAGGAGTGGGGGAGGGGCCACAGTTCCTGCACTGGTATTCTCCCTCCCCCACCCCCAGCAGGTCCCACGCTCCTGCTGCCCAGCACACGGATTCTCTTACAGGGCTAACTGCAGCGTCATGTGCTCACACCTTCCACAGCCGCATCTACAGAGCCGGGCAGCACAGTCCAGGAGGCAGCGCAGGGTGAATATAGAGCGGGTCACTTCTGTGACTGATCTCATGGGAGCAGGTACAATAGGCAGAGGCACAATTTTAGAAGTTCAGAGCCCCCAAAACACCAGCAGGCAGCAGCAGAGAGGCTGCCAGACCTGCTGGGCCCCAGACCAAGACACCTTGAGGATGAGGGACCCTCAGATCCAACAGCCTCTCTGAGCGCGTTTCCCTCCTCACCCATCTCACGTATCAAAGCGTCGGATCCCCTGGAACGCAACCTGCAGCGTGTGACTACACTGAGGGGAATGTGGGAGCAGTGAGAGCCTCTTCTAATAACCCCAGCAAGCAGCACCCAGACCCCTTGCTCAGCTGCTAAATCCTCCAGAGCCCCCCTGATAACCCCACAGCCCCACACCTTGCTGCACATTAGAGTGAGGCTCACACTGAATGGAAATATCCTGTAATCGCACATCCTGTGCGCACCAACTGGCCTAGTTTAACGTCCCTGGGGAGCCTTCCCTTTGGAGATTCCTGACCCCGGGGGTTAAATTCTCAGCAACACCAGTGCAGGGATGAGAGCTTCTCCCCACAGCACCTCCCCACAGCTGACTAAAGCTCGTCCCAGCGATGCTGTAGCCCCTGACAGCCCTGCTGTAGGGACAACCGGAGGAGGGGCGGCAGGAAGATGAGGCCAGGCCAGTAACCTCAGACCACTGAGCTGCAGACAAGTTACGCTGCTCAGTGAAGATCGGACACTGGATCCGTGTCAGTCCATCCATCCAAACGGGTGTGAAGAGAGAGTCTCCGAGTGTAAAGGGAGCAGCAGAGGGGGCTGGAATCGGGAACAAAGCGACTGTCTTGTGTTCACTGCCCTGGACGACTGGGACTCTGGAGATCTGGATTCAATTCCAAGCTCTGGCAGACTCCCTGCCTGACCCAGGGCAAGTCCCTGAGGCCGGATCCACACAGGGACGGAGGCGTTTGAGGTTCAGCATCACAACGCCGAACTTTTACTCACCTAGGAAACCCCTGGAACAACAACGGGACCCACAGGCCTGAGCTGGGCGCCGGGTGCCCCACGCAGTGAATGGGGAGGGAGAGGGGGCCCAAGAACGGGATCCACAACGGCCAGCGAGCTAGACGGGCTGCCCAGGCCAGCCAATAGGAGACAGTGGCCAGGCCTGTGCCCTAAGCCCCGCCCCTCTCAGAGCTCAGCACCTCAGCCCTGGCTGCAGGGAGGGGCCCAACCCTGCTAACAACCTGCAGCGGGGACCCCCCGCCCTGGAGTCAGGTGCCTATGTCACGTCTTGAGACAGCGAGTGCAGCAGCCGGCGCCTAAATCCACTGAAAATGGCTGGGGGGGGGGAAGGTGGGGAGAGAAGACAACCTCCCTGATAACCTTTAACCCACTGGCACGGCTTTAACCCCGATGTGAGACCCTGCTTCAGTCCCCCTCTCCCTGGTGAGCAGGGATTGGAGAACAGGGGGTCCCACCTCTCAGGTGGGTGTCCTACTCACTAGATCAGAGGGATTGTAACTCTCGGGCCCAATTAATAGTTAATTATTCAAAGTGGAACAACTTCAGCAGGAAATATTGAGGGACCACCCCCATCAGACTATCCCACAGCTCAGTAGCTGGGCACTCCCCTGAGAGGTGGGAGACCCCTGTTCAGATCCTGTCTCCCCTCAGACAGAGGGGACTGGAACTGGGGTCTCACATCCCAGGGGAGGGCCCTACCACTGGGGCAGGGTTAAAGCGTGCCTGCCAGACCCCACCCCACGGGTACGACAGGCCTCTGGGTGCCGAGAACCAAGCAGCAGCACACGCCCAAAGGCAGAACATGAAGCGCTGAGGGAACTTCTACAGCAAAGGTGTTGTCCCCAGGTGAGCTCGGGCACCCCCAGGGTTCAGTGGCAGCCAGGCAGGGGGTTGGCAGATCACAGGGTGCCTGAAACGGCGACTTCAGCCCTTGGGTGCCCTTTGTGGAACGAGGCCACAGTGCCTTGGCTCCCCTCCCCAAAACAAGGACAAGGACACATCCCTGCCTCACAGCGGTTGTGAGGAGAAATCCACTGTGCTCTCATGTATGACAGTGATGTGGGGTAGAGGGGCCGTAAAAGCGCCTAGAGAGACTCCTGTCTGACCTGACTGCTAAAGCAGACAGGCCAGGGGAGAAAGGACGTGGAGCTGTTAGCCGTGAAGGAAGAAAGCTCCACATTCAGAGACTGAATCATCAGGGGTTGGGAACTTACCTCCCAAAGCTGCTGCTAAAGCAATGATGATGATCGTCATAACCACGATTATGGCTCTGAGGACAGTTGGATGATCCCATATTGCAGGTTTCCTGGAGCTGGAACTAGCTGGATGACCCGGAAGACAAAGACCTGTTAATGCTGCTGCGGTGACTCAGGCCAGAATTATTTGCCATCAGGCTCTGATCCGACACACACCAGGTATTTATTTTGACATCTTAAATGGTTCTGTCCCAGCTCTGGACACAAATATTAACTCGAACTCCCATCCAGACTGTGAAGGAGAACATCACTCCTCAAATCACCACTGTGTGGTTAATTAGCTCAATTAATCCCCAGAAAGGACTCTGCAGAATTCAAAGGGATTCAGAGGAGGGTGGAGGATGATCAAGGGCCTGGAAAATACACGACAAGAGATTGACAAGCCTGGGATTGTTCACCATGGAGAGGAGGTGAATGAGAGGGGACAGGATAAACAGTCTATGCAATAACAGATGGGACAGAAGGCAGACTGGGAGCTTTTGGTGATAAAGGTGTGGGCAGTCCCTGCACGCCCCCTTGTGGCCTGGTGTGGCACTGTGGGTGCAACCCTCCTTAATTTCCCTTGATTGGCAGCAGTACATTTGCTTTAACAGCCCAAGGCAAGGAGAAGCCAACACTCATTAACAAAACTGCACATCCCTTTTTAATAAGGCTTCAGGACAGGAGCAATTTCAGCAAACAGTTCATACGGTGCTCACCTCAGGACCCTGGGTCAGGGATCCCAAGTTAACATACATAAAACCAAGTCTCAGGTGGATTAGATTGGTCTTCTAGAGCCTGCGAGAAACCATCACCTGCTGCAGCCTGCCTGGCTTCTACTCCCCTCTCTCCTTCAGCTCCTTCTTCAAATAGCCCAGGCCTATGATAGGGCAGGGTTGCCTTGATTACACCTGTGCCAGATGTAGCCTCTTGCCTATCCCTTAAAGGGGTAGTTATCCCCTTCCCATTGTTCTCCTTGTCTCATAACACAAAAGCAAGGGGATATTCAATGAGATTAAAAAGGTGGGAAAAGAACTGTTTTTTCCAGCCAATGCATAAGTAGACTGTGGAACTCACTGCCACAGGAAATTGATAAAAAGAATTTAGGAAAGTTAAAGGGATTGAGCATTTATATGGTTAACATGAATATCCAGAGTTGTCATAATTAACAACCAAAGGTTGGCAGGAACTTTGGAAGAGCATCTCCATCCCAGGGCGAGTAAATCCAGGGAACCCCTGCTGAAGTTCAGTCTTTGCAAATCCTCTTCCTTAGCACCCGGAGAGACATCAGAGGGCATGTAGTGGGGTGGTCACCCACTCTAGCCTAAAGGGCTTAAAACAGACCAGGGGAGGGCGGTGGCTGGGGCAAGCACCTCCAAGGCTGATTGGGGAAGCAGGCTCAGCTGTGACCACGCCCCGATCAGGGCTCAGCTGGCCCTTATAAGAGGGCAGTGGGGCAAGAGCAGTGAGTCTCTTGCTGCCTCTAGAGAGGGAATGGCCTAGCTGCTTAGGAGCTCACAGGGTATCTAGCGTGGAGCAGGGCTGGGGGAAGGCTAGAGGAGCTGGGGAGCTCCAACCTACAACCCCGCCCCCCCCCGGCTGCAGGCCTTGTTAAAGGCCCAGAGGGGTACTAAACACGTGCAGTACTAAAAGCCATATGTGCAACTGCCACACGAGAGAGCATGTGCAGCACGAGCTGAGTCCACTGGAGCAATACAGCCTCTGCTGCACGGGGAAGGGATGGGGGGGAGGAGAAGGAGGAGGAGCTACACCCACCCCTGAAAGGCATCTCCTCTCTCCAGCCTGTTCCTAGGCAGGGAAGCTCCAGTTACCTGCTTCTCCTCCACTCGTCCCGTCTACTGAGTTAAGAGGCTGTCCAGAGCGATCTGCTTCCGCTCCCTCCTGCATCTCTCCTTGCAGTGAGGCAGCCGTGGGTGCTGGACTCTGATCAACTTGGAGCCAGTTGCAAGAAATGGCTCTACGCAGCCACGGCAGAGTCGGTTCCAGTCAGCTGCAGTGTCCCTGGCTTTGGCTCCTCTCCCAGCTGCCCTAGAATGTGAAATGACAGAGTCAGGACAGTATAGGGGTCGGTGGGTTTGTCTGTGGTGTCCCATCCCCCATTCATCAGAACAAAAGCCCAGAGTTTGAATAGTGCAGTAACCAACCCCCTCCTGTGTCATCAGGCCCCTCATTGAAGATTCCCCATTTCCTCTCACTCCTCAATTGGGAGTTGGGCAGGAGAGGGACACACGGACGCTGGGTGTGGGGTGCAGGCTGGGATGTGCACACACTGTTTATGTCTGGTGTACCCTGGCACACAATGCAGAGCTGTGTGTAGTGCCTCCCCCTGCACTGGCAACTCTGGGAAGTTGGGGGGGGGGGTGAATTTGAGATGCAGCTTTGGGAGGGGCACAGACACAGCACCTTGGAAGGACTCTAAGGGACACAGTCTCTCCCACCCCCCGGTTGGATAAAAATCAGTGGTTTCAGTTTTGATTTTTTATTTAAATAAATACTTTTTTAAAAGAAACCAATGGAAAGTTAAACTTGAAATAATGATAATGTATGTTAAGGCCTAAATGTACTATAATCCATTAAAATCATTTACGTTAAATGAAAAGGAATAATATTCCAGCAGAACATGTTTGCTGATGACGTCTTGAAGAAAGTCAAGCCACTGAAGTGGTGCCAGTCACTGACTAAGCACCGGTGACAGAGGTTGTTAAATCAGCTTTGGACAGCAGTAGCCTCTTGCGCAGGTGCAGGGACTATTCTCTTCATTTCAGTTTATTCAAAGTTAAGAAGCCGATTGGGAGTTGAAAAAGCAGCAAAGCTTGTTTTGCTCGTCCAATCTATGGATGAAAACTAGGTGTGAGAAGGTGAGCTTGATAGCCGTGGTTCTCAACCTGCAGCCCAATCAGCACACGGCTGCAGCCCATGTGACACCTCAGGGCCATACAGGTACTATTGGATGTGGCCCACAATCAGGGCCTGCTTTAGGCCAATTCCACCAATTCCCCCGAATCGGGCCCCACGCCTAAGAGGGCCCCGCTCCCAGTGGCAGGGCCGCCCAGAGTGGGGGGCAAGTGGCAGAGAATCCCTTCCCTGGCTAGAGGCACCTTTTTAATTTTTACTCACCTGGCGGCGCTCCGGGTCTTTGGCGGCACTTTGGCGGCAGGTCCTTCAGTGCCGCCGAAGACCCAGAGCGTGTGAAGGACCCACTGCCAAAGACTAGGAGCGCCGCCCGGTGAGTACAAACCCCATGTGGTTTTTTTTACGTGTTTGTTTTTTTAGTCATCCCTGTCGGGGCCCCGTCGAAACTGTTTGAATCGGGCCCCGCACTTCCTAAAGCCGGCCCTGCCCACAATGGTACATAGGTTGAGAGCCACTGCTCAAAAGTCCTAACCAACATGGAGTGGGAGTCACAAAGGACTCAAGCATTGCATCACAGCTCCTAGCTTTTAGGTGGTGAGAAAATCCAAGAAACACCATTGTGATCCACAAAGCTGATTTAGGCACATAGACTCCTATACAATGAATGGGGAGCCACCTAAGCCAACCAAAGGGAGATACTGACCAGTGGGGTGTGGCCTAAACCCAGCCCCTCTCTCAGCGATAGGAACCTAAACCACAGGGAGGCTATTGACCACAAAAGGCAGAGAAAGAGATGCCACCTTATAACGTTTAGTCCAGTGGTTAGGTCACCACCTGGGACGTCAGACGACTCACACAAGGCAGCAGTGCATGTCCTCAAATGCTAAAACAGACACCGAGAGAACTTTTACTCTCATAAACTTAGGTGCCAAGTAAGTTTAGGTGCCTATCGGGTACGTTAGAAGTTTTGTGGATTGCAGTGGAGCTGAAACTGGGATTTAGGCATTTTCGTAATTTTGCTGATCCCACCCTTGGTGACTAAAAACAATCAGTTCAATTCACTAACTACAGGTAATTATTACACCTCTACCCCGATATAACACTGTCCTCAGGAGCCAAAAAATCTTACCGTGTTATAAGTGAAACCGCGTTATATCGAACTTGCTTTGATCCGCCGGAGTGCGCAGCCCCCCCTCCCCCCCGCGGAGCGCTGCTTTACCACCTTATAGCTGAATTCGTGTTCTATCGGGTCGCGTTATATCAGGATAGAGGTGTACCTTTTTATTAATTTATATTATCATAGCAGCTAGGATCCCTGGTCATGGCCAGGATACATGACTTTAAGTAATCAGTTTTAAACACAAAGCATGTTTTGATAACCTTTTTTCCCCTAATGTATCCAGCATATTTAAGGTATTTTTATTTAAAAATTTTAAATGCTGAATTTTCAAATGTAATTGAATTCTGATTTCCATCCAAATAAAGCTTGACCAAAAACAAAAAAAAAATCACAAGAATTAGATGAAAATCTGAATACTTGTACATGTCCCTATATTATTTAAGCAATTAATGTGTATAGATATAATCATAGAATCATAGAATATCAGGGTTGGAAGGGACCTCAGGAGGTCATCTAGTCCAACCCCCTGCTCAAAGCAGGACCAATCCCCAACTAAATCATCCCAGCCAGGGCTTTGTCAAGCCTGACCTTAAAAACCTCTAAGGCCTGGTCTACACTAGGAGGTTATGTCGAATTTAGCAGCGTTAAATCGAATTAACCCTGCACCCATCCACACAACGAAGCTATTTAGTTCGACAGAGAGGTCTCTTAAATTCGATTTCTGTACTCCTCCCCGATGAGGGGAGTAGCGCTAAATTTGACATGGCCATGTCGAATTAGGGTAGGTGTGGATGGAATTCGACGCGAATAGCTCCGGGAGCTATCCCACAGTTCACCACTCTGTTGACGCTCGGACTGCTGTCCAGAGCGTCAACAGAGTGGTGCACTCTGGGATAGCTCCCGGAGCTATTAGTGTCGAATTCCATCCACACCTACCCTGATTCGACATGGCCATGTCGAATTTAGCGCTACTCCCCTCGTCGGGGAGGAGTACAGAAATCGATTTAAAGAGACCTCTAT
>NW_023260513.1:1999265-2047008 GCF_013100865.1 Trachemys scripta elegans
AGAGGGGGTCTCTCCCCAAAGGCTGCAGCCCTGGAGCTGGGGAAAGTCACCTCTTACTCTGGCCACCGCAGCCCTGGACGTCCCAAATTCCCCCCACCCCCTCTTTTCACCCCATTGTCCCCTCCCACCTACCCCCTATTCCCTCCAGGGCCACCATCTCACCTTTCATGTGCATCTTCTCCAGGGTCCAGGTACCTAATTAGTGGAGCCACACCTGTATGAATCCACTAATTAGGTGGGTGGCTTTTCATTATCTCATGTATGGCAGCCCAGGCACGCACCTTAGAGGAAACTATCTGTGGACCACCTAAATAGAGCGTGTTCCGCGAACCACCATTTGAGAACCTCTGATCTAGACCATTCCTGACATGTGTTTGTCCAACCCGCTTTTAAAAATCTCCACTGATGGAGATTCCACAACCATCCTAGGCAATTTATTCCAGTGCTTACCACCCTGACAGTTAGGAAGTTTTTCCTAATGTCCAACTGTGACGGGTTGATCACAGAAACTCCCCTGGGAGCTGCCAACTGATGTGCCAAGACTACTTCTGCCCCTTCTTTCCCTGCCAGCTTGAGACTCCAGCACCCTGTCTTCGTAATAGAATATATGGAGACATACCTAGCTCATAGAACTGGAAGGGACCGCGAAAGGTCATCAAGTCCAGCCTCTCTTGGTGAGCCAGACATGCCAGTCTGCTTCAACACAGATCCAAGGTCTGAACCACGTGCCCCAAAGCTGCAGACTTAACTAAAAGCAACTTACAAAAGTGTTCCTGTCTTTAACACTCAGATGCCCAACTCCCAATGGGGTCCAAACCCCAAATAAATCCGTTTTACCCTGTATAAAGCGTATACAGGGTAAACTCATAAATTGTTCACCCTCTATAACATTGACAGAGAGATATGCACAGCTGTTTGCCTCCCCCCCCCCAGGTATTAATACATACTCTGGGTTAATTAATAAGTAAAAAGTGATTTTATTAAATACAGAAAGTAGGATTTAAGTGGTTCCAAGTAGTAACAGACAGAACAAAGTGAATTACTAAGTAAAATAAAATAAAAGATGCAAATCTAAGCCTAATACAGTAATACAACTGAATACAACTGAAATCTCACCCTCAGAGATGTTTCAATAAGTTCCTTTCACAGACTGGACGCCTTCCTAGTCTGGGCACAATCCTTTCCCCGGTACAGCCCTTGTTCCAGCTCAGGTGGTAGCTAAGGAATTTCTCATGATGGCCGCCCCCTTTGTTCTGTTCCCCCCCACTTATATATCTTTTGCATAAGGGGGGGGAATCCTTTGTCCCTCTCTGGGTTCCCACCCCTCCTTCTCAATGGAAAAGCACCAGGTTAAAGATGGATTCCAGTTCAGGTGACATGATCACATGTCACTGTAAGACTTCATTACCCACTTGCCAGCACACACATATACAGGAAGACTTACAAGTAAAACACAGCCATCTGCAGTCAATTGTCCTGGTTGATGGGAGTCATCAAGATTCCAAACCACCATTAATAGCCCACACTTTGCATAATTACAAAAGGACCTCAGAGTTATGTTTCACATTTCTAGTTTCAGATACAAGAGTGATACATTTATACAAATAGGATGACCACACTCAGATTATCAGATACTTTACAAGAGACCTTTTACGTGAAGCATATTCCAGTTACATTATATTCACACTCATTAGCATATTTTTATAAAATCATATAGAGTTCAACGTCACACCAACCTAAACCTCCCTTACTGCAATTTAAGCCCATTGCTTCTTGTCCTATCCTCAGAGGTTAAGGAGAAAAATTCTTCTCCCTTCTCCTTGTAACAGCCTTTCATGTACTTTAAAACGGTTATCATGTTTCAGTCTTCCCTCATAGGTCATGTTTTCTAGACCTTTAATCATTTTTGTTGCTCTTCTCTGGACTTTCTCCAATTTGTCCACATCTTTCCTGAAATGTGATGCCCAGAACCGAACACAAAACTCCAGTTGAGGCCTAATCCACGCAGAGTAGAGAAGAAGAATTACTTCTCGTGTCTTGCTTATGACACTCCTGCTAATACATCCCAGTATTATGTTCCCTTTTTTTGCAGCAGTGTTACATGGTTGACTCATATTTAGCTTGTGATCCACTATGACACCCCAGATCTCTTTCTGCAGTACTCCTTCCTAGGCAATCATTTCCCATTTTGTGTGCGTGCAACTGATTGTTCCTTCCTAAATGGAGTACTTTGCACTTGCATTTCATACTATTTACTTCCGACCATTTCTCCAGATCATTTTGAATTTTAACCCTGTCCTCCAAAGCACTTGCAACCCCTCCCAGCTTGGTATCATCCGCATACTTTATAAGTGTGCTCTCTATGCCATTATCTAAATCATTGATGAAGATATTGTACAGAAACATATCCAGAACGGATCCCTGCAGGACCCCACTCGTTATGCCCTTCCAGCCTGACTGTGAACCATTGATAACTACTCTCTGAGAATGGTTTTCCAACCAGTTTTGCACCTACCTTATTGTAGCTCCATCTAGGTTGCATTTCCCTGGTTTGATTCTAAGAAGGTCCATGTGACACAGTATCAAAAACTTTACTAAAGTCAAGATATATCACCTTGACCACTTCCCCCCATCCACAAGGCTTGTTACCCTGTCAAGGAAAGCTATCAGGTTGGTTTGACATGATTTGTTCTTGACAAATCCATGCTGACTGTTACTTATCACCTTATTTTCTTCTAGATGTTTGCAAACTGATTGCTTACTTATTTGCTCCATTATCTTTCTGAGTACACAAGTTAAGCTGACTGGTCTCTAATTCCCCGGGTTGTCCTTATTTCCCTTTTTATAGATTGTCACTATATTTGCCCTTTCCAGTCTTCTGGAATCTCTTCCATGACTTTTCAAAGATAATCGCTCATGGCTCAGAAATCTTGTCAGCTCTTTGACTATTCTAGGATGCATTTCATCAGGTCCTGGTGACTTGAAGACATCTAATTTGTCTAAGCAATTTTTAACTTTTTCTTTTCCAATTTTTGCCTCTAATCCTACCTCATTTTCATTGTCATTCACTATGTCAGACGTCCAATCACCACCAACCTTCTTGGTGAAAACTGAAACAAAGAAGTCTTTAAGCACCTTTTCCATTTCCACATTTTCTGTTACTGAACGCTGACCCCCCTCTAAGTACATTGCCTTTTTAAATAGATCAGCAAGTTGAGACAGCAGCTGCTGCCAGCAAGCTCCCTCCGTCCTGAGCCCTGTCATGTCCCCACCTGCTCTGTGAAGATGGGGTAAAGGAGTGGGGGGCAGGGGACATGCTGACATATGCTCCCCTTTTCGTCTCACCCCTCCCCCCGCACAGCAAGCAGGAGGCTCCCGGGAGCAGCTCCAAGGCAGAGGGCAGGAGCAGCACATGGCAGTGGGGGGAATCAATAGTCTGCTGGGAAGCTGCCGCACAGGGAACTTAGGGGAGTGTGGAGCTGATGGGGGGGCTGCCGGTCCACCCTGATTCCAAGCCCCCACCACTAGCTTCAACAGGCAGTGGCGTGACGGGGGAACTGGAGGGAGAGGGGAGAGATTCAGGCCTCTGTGATCCACATTTGACGTATCCTGCTTGGCCTGCCCCGGTTCCGATAGCTGCCTTTCAGCAGCAGGCATGTAACGCTGACCCCTATGGAAGTGTCAGTGGGGCTCCACTGAAATGAAAGGCCCCGTTTGTTCCTGATGCTTCATGGGCCTGATTCTCCCCCACTGCCCTGTGCCTTGTGTCGTCCCTCACACATGTGCATAGCGGAGGGATGGGGGGGGGGAAACAGTACCATGGTGCACAGGGAGTGGGGAACCAGGCCAGAGACCTGCAAACCCCCCAGGACAGTGACCCAGAAATGAGCTGGGCAGGCCATATAACAACAGGAAATTAGAGGGAAGAGAAACTGCTGACAAAGGGCAGAAACGATCTGAACTGGAGACAAGAGGATCAGGAGTGTAGTGGGAAGCGGGTGTGAGTAAGTAGCTGTATAAAGGCAGCAAACCCCCACTGCCACGTCCTCCCCTGCGCCAAGAGTTGGTAAGCAGCTGTTTTAGCTGAGTGGGTGACCCAGACCCCCAGATATTAGGAGCGGGAAGGCAGACCTGGGTCGGGGGTTGGATAAGGTTTTGGGCAGTCAGGGTACAGGTAGGAGGTAGGGTCCTGGGGGGCAGTTAGGGTGTGGGAGGGGTCTTAGGAGGGGGCAGTTAGGGGACAAGGAGCAGGGAGGCTTAGGTAGGGGGTGGGGTTCTGGGGGGGCAGTTAGGAGCAGGGGTCCCAGGAGGGGGCAGACAGGGGACAAGGAGCGGGGGGAGAGTTGGGGGCTCTGAGGGGGGCAGAAAGTGGGAGGGGCAGGGGCGGGGCTAGGACAGGGCAGGGGCGGGGCTCCTCCCATCCTCTTTTTTGCTTGCTGAAATATGGTAACCCTACCTTAGTCTGGGGTTGCTTCGGACTCTCAGCACAGAGGCTCCTGTGTGGGGGGCAGGGAGGAGATTTAGAGTTTCTGTTCTACATCTGATCTCTTTGCTGCTCTGCCCTCATGTAACTGCACTTGGAGCTAGAGAAGGAGCCTGAGAGAACCCAGTGGGTCTGTCCCTGCCTGGCTCCCCTCGGGGTCTCCCAGGGACTCTTCTGTTGAATGCTGTGAGCCTGGTTGTATTGTAGCTGCAAATAGAAAAACCGAACCCCTTGTTTCTCCGACTCAGAGCACCTGGGAATCGCAATAGATATTTGCTGACAGCGGCTCAGGCACGGCTACGGTTAATGAGTCTGCTCCCCAGAAGCACTCATGGCTTTGTCTCTTTCAGGCCCTGGATCTAACACGCTCAGGAAACGAGCTTCCTGTCAAGTCCTAGTCCCAGCTTCCTTCACAGTTTTGATCATCGTCATCGTTACTCTAGCAGCACTTTTAGCAGGTAAGTGCTTGGTCCACCCAGGCTCTGCTCCCCTGGACTGTCTGTTGGGAGGCAGGGACGCTACTAACCAGTGACTCCAGTGGGTCTAGAATGGCTTGTCCTGGCTTCCCTGTTAGTGACCCAATAACCCTCCCTACCTCTGAGAATTCACCGACTGCACGGGCCCTTCAGATTTACCCTGGGTGTTAGGCCTGACTGACCGCACCGCTGCTCCTTCCCTGAAAGGGTTAAGCTTCAGCAGGCTTTCCCAGGAGTTTGTGACCTGGTCCCTGCTGCTGCACTGGGGGAAGGAGGTGGGGGTGGGTTCTCCAAAAGGAGGCTGCGGGAGTTGGTGCCCATTGAAATCCCCTGGGAGCCTGTGACAGACTCGCTGGCTTGAGGCTGCTGGGGAAATCCCAGCTGAACTGTCTCTGGACAGGGTGACTTTGGCACTGACCTTTTTAACCCAGCTCAGCCCAGTCAGTGGTCCCCAAACTGTCTCAATCACACACACCCTTACCCAGTCCATGCCCCTCCCCCAGCAGCCAGGGCCAGGGGTGAGTGGGGCAGGATGGAGGAGGGGGAGCCAGAGTAGGGGGGGTGAGTGTGTTGTTCCACAAACTTATACAGGATTGTTTTAGGGGTCAAGACAAAGATGCCACATTTATTAGTAATCTGTAACTATTAGCACACACACACACACACACACGATAGTTACCAGTTCTGATTGTAGTTTGAGTTCGCAGCTTGGGATCGTAGCTCGTGGCAGCTAACTGGCCAGGAAAGCTGAGCGCGAGGAGGAGCTGGGTCTCTGTCGGGCGCGCACCGATGCTCCTTGATGTTGATAGCAGAACGTTACCCAAAAATCTCTCATCTCACCCTTCCTTTTTTATAGGAGTTTAGTTTGGATTCAAAGTTTCTAGGTCTCGCTGTGTCACGCCGCCTCTGGGTTTAGTGCTTGATCACCCCTCAATTGCAGGTGTGACTGTCAGCCTGGGACCTGGCTTTGATCTTCCTTCTGTTTTTTTCTTTTTAAGGTGGATGCTTCTTGCTTGAGTTAGGGCTGTTGTCTAGTTCTTCAGCCGTTGGTATTTCAATTTTATCTCATCAGGACGGGCTGGTGCTGGAGGTTGATTCTATCACCCATAAATCCCTCATTCACACATCTTAACTAGACTAATAAAATTACAGCAGGGTTTGCAAAAATGAAGGTTGCAGCAAGCCCTTACAAAATGGAGTAAGCGTTTTAAAATGGGGTTTGAATCACAATATGGCACAGAAGTTACAATGTAGGCAAAATGGCAAGTGTAATGAAATGGTGAACAGAATAACTAAAAACAATTTCATTCACATTGGTTCTACATTGTCCCCCTTTTGACCCTTCAATCCAGGGGCATTGAATGGGTGACACTTTATGCAATTGTTTTAAGACTATATATTGGGAAACAATGTGAGCTTGTGGTTTTAGCTTAAAGTACAGCCTTTTAACCTGGGTCCGTGTGGCTTCAGTTAATTGGCTAATTTGTTTATTTTTTTTGTATTAGTTTGTACAGATTTGTTTCATTGAATTCCAAAGTGAAGTTAAAGTTTAGAATATTACTGGTATTTAGTGTGTTAGTTTTTTTATTCTTATGAGTTGGGAAGGAATAGGTTAGGGTGGGAGTTTTTAACATAGTTCTATTCCACATACACTGTTTTACGGGCGGTTTTGAGATGTATTTGTTTTGCCATACAAGCCTTTTTAATTTAATGGCATAGGCACAACTTTTTTTATTAAAATACACTTTTGTGGTACCGTTATTTAGTTTATTTCAGTAATAAGTTGCCAAGCTTTTATGTTGTAAGGAGCAGGGCTCTTAATTTTGGTAAGGTGGGACATACCCATTGTTGTGCAGTTCACCTGGAACACAAGCCATGGTTTATGATTTTTCCGTGTTTATTTAAATACACTCCCACCAATTGAGGAGCCCAAAGATGTTTGCCCTGAAGAACTGGGAGGGCTATGAAGGGCCAGAGTAACTTTAGATTTGTGTGGTTGGACCCATATTACTTGTATAGTGATGTGTTCCATGAGGGTTGATGTGTACATGTTTGATTTCAGGGCCTTGTACCATTCAGAAACATAAGGGAGGAAAAGGTTATTTTTATGTTTTGTTAGCAGAGGAGTTAAGACGGTTATATCTTTAGCTTGTACCCAGTTCATTTTCCTTTTTGTTAGCATAATAGCTAATATTTGTTGTTTACAACACCACAATGCTAATGCTGTTTTGTTCGTTATGTCCCTCATGGTGGCATATTGAGCCCAGAACGCCTGGTTAACATGTTTTTAAGTATGCGGGGTGAGTGGGGCAGGATGGAGGAGGGGGAGCCAGAGTAGGGGGGGTGAGTGGGGCAGGACTGGGGAGCTGCTGGTACCTCTCTTTGGAGCCTTTTCCGAGTGCTCCTCCAGGCTCTTCCCGCCCCACATGGTGGAAGATAGTTACTGCGGGTAACCAGACTTTTACTGGGAATGGCTGAGCCATTACAAACATTGAATCTATCTCCCCTTGTAAGTATTCTCACACTTATCAAACTGTCTGTACTGGGCTAGCTTGATTATCACTTCAAAAGTTTTTTTTCTCTTACTTAATTGGCCTCTCAGAGTTGGTAAGACAACTCCCACCTGTTCATGCTCTCTGTATGTGTGTAATATATATATCCTCAATATATGTTCCATTCTATATGCATCCGAAGAAGTGGGCTGTAGTCCACGAAAGCTTATGCTCTAATAAATTTGTTAGTCTCTAAGGTGCCACAAGTACTCCTGTTCTTTTTGTGGACTTTTACTCTCCGGGCAGCTGGGACTGGGGGCAGAGCAAAGCTGGGTGAAGCTCCCTCCCTGCCCCCAGGGGACTGACCCTTGTGCCTATACACAAATGCAAGAAACCTGGGAAACAAGCAGGGAGAACTGGAAGTCCTGGCACAGTCAGGGAACTATGATGTGATTGGAATAACAGAGACTTGGTGGGATAACTCACATGACTGGAGTACTGTCATGGATGGATATAAACTGTTCAGGAAGGACAGGCAGGGCAGAAAAGGTGGGGGAGTTGCGTTGTATGTAAGAGAGGAGTATGACTGCTCAGAGCTCCGGTATGAAACTGCAGAAAAACCTGAGAGTCTCTGGATAAAGTTGAGAAGTGTGAGCAACAAGGGTGATGTCGTGGTTGGAGTCTGCTATAGACCACCAGACCAGGGGGATGAGGTGGACGAGGCTTTCTTCTGGCAACTAGCAGAAGTTGCTAGATCGCAGACCCTGGTTCTCATGGGAGACTTTAATCACCCTGATATCTGCTGGGAGAGCAATACAGCGGTGCACAGGCAATCCAGGAAATTTTTGGAAAGCGTAGGGGACAATTTCCTGGTGCAAGTGCTGGAGGAACCAACTAGGGGCAAAGCTTTTCTTGACCTGCTGCTCACAAACAGGGAAGAACTAGTAGGGGAAGCAAAAGTGGATGGGAACCTGGGAGGCAGTGACCATGAGATGGTCGAGTTCAGGATCCTGACACAAGGAAGAAAGGAGAGCAGCAGAATACGGACCCTGGACTTCAGAAAAGCAGACTTTGACTCCCTCAGGGAACAGATGGGCAGGATCCCCTGGGAGAATAACATGAAGGGCAAAGGGGTCCAGGAGAGCTGGCTGTATTTTAAAGAATCCTTATTGAGGTTGCAGGAACAAACCATCCCGATGTGTAGAAAATAGTAAATATGGCAGGCGACCAGCTTGGCTAAACAGTGAAATCCTTGCTGATCTGGGCAGTACAGCATGGGGAGAAGGTGACCAGCCCTCTGTGGAGAAAGAAGTGGTTCGGGACTATTTAGAAAAACTGGACGTGCACAAGTCCATGGGGCCGGATGCGCTGCATCCGAGGGTGCTAAAGGAGTTGGCAGGTGAGATTGCAGAGCCATTAGCCATTATTTTTGAAAACTCATGGCAATCGGGGGAGGTCCCAGATGACTGGAAAAAGGCTAATGTAGTGCCCATCTTTAAAAAAGGGAAGAAGGAGGATCCGGGGAACTACAGGCCAGTCAGCCTCACCTCAGTCCCTGGAAAAATCATGGAGCAGGTTCTCAAGGAATCAATTATGAAACATTTAGAGGAGAGGAAAGTGATCAGGAACAGTCAGCATGGATTCACGAAGGGGAAGTCATGCCTGACTAACCTAATTGCCTTCTATGAGGAGATAACTGGCTCTGTGGATGAGGGGAAAGCAATGGATGTGTTATTCCTTGACTTTAGCAAAGCTTTTGATACGGTCTCCCACAGTATTCTTGCCGCCAAGTTAAGGAAGTATGGGCTGGATGAATGGACTGTAAGGTGGATAGAAAGCTGGCTAGATCGTTGGGCTCAACAGGTAGTGATCAATGGCTCCATGTCTAGTTGGCAGCCGGTTTTAAGCGGAGTGCCCCAAGGGTCGGTCCTGGGGCCGGTTTTGTTTAATATCTTTATTAATGATCTGGAGGATGGTGTGGACTGCACTCTCAGCAAGTTTGCAGATGACACTAAACTAGGAGGCGTGGTAGATACACTAGAGGGTAGGGATCGGATACAGAGGGACCTAGACAAATTAGAGGATTGGGCCGAAAAAAACCTGATGAGGTTCAACAAGGACAAGTGCAGAGTCCTGCACTTAGGACGGAAAAATCCCATGCACTGCTACAGACTAGGGACCGAATGGCTAGGTAGCAGTTCTGCAGAAAAGGACCTAGGGGTCACAGTGGACGAGAAGCTGGATATGAGTCAACAGTGTGCTCTTGTTGCCAAGAAGGCTAACGGCATTTTGGGCAGTATAAGTAGGGGCATTGCCAGCAGATCGAGGAATGTGATCGTTCCCCTTTATTCGACATTGGTGAGGCCTCATCTGGAATACTGTGTCCAGTTTTGGTCCCCACACTACAAGAAGGATGTGGAAAAATTGGAAAGAGTCCAGCGGAGGGCAACAAAAATGATGAGGGGTCTGGAGCACATGACTTATGAGGAGAGGCTGAGGGAACTGGGATTGTTTAGTCTCCAGAAGAGAAGAATGAGGGGGGATTTGATAGCAGCCTTCAACTACCTGAAGGGGGGGTCCAAAGAGGATGGAGCTCGGCTGTTCTCAGTGGTGGCAGATGACAGAACAAGGAGCAATGGTCTCAAGTTGCAGTGGGGGAGGTCCAGGTTGGATATCAGGAAAAACTATTTCACTAGGAGGGTGGTGAAACACTGGAATGCGTTACCTAGGGAGGTAGTGGAGTCTCCTTCCTTGGAGGTTTTTAAGGCCCCGCTTGACAAAGCCCTGGCTGGGATGATTTAGCTGGGAATTGGTCCTTCTTTGAGCAGGGGGTTGGACTAGATGACCTCTTGAGGTCCCTTCCAACTCTGATATTCTATGATTCTATGACCCATATCCACCCCCCAGAAGTGGGAGCGTCCAGTTTGGGGTCCTGGGAACCACTGTCAATCTAGAGACTGTTCCCATTTCTGAGGTTCTGGTGCCACCGTGTGGCCATGTTTGTCCCTGAGAATTACAGCGCTTGTTTAAAACTAATTCACGTGGCTCCGAATACTCTGCACAGGCTTCCTTTAAGCCCAGGATAAAATGCTCTGGGCTGTGCTAGTCCCCCCCACCCAGGGCTGGGAAATGCTGGGGATTCTTACTGGTGCAGACACTTACATAAAACACACCTCTGCTGGGTTGGGTCTAGTGTCAGATTCTCTGGGAGCCGGTCCCTTGCACTGATTGGTGCAGTCAGGGTTTGTTTCCTGACATGGGTCTAATCTGGGGGTGGGAAAACTACAGCTCGGGGGCCACATCAGGCCCTTCAGACATTGTAATCCGGCCCTCGAGCTCCCGCTGGGGAGCGGGGTCCAGGGCTTGCCCTGCTCCATGTGTGCTGTGGCTCCACACGGATCCCAGAAGCAGCAGCAGCATGTCCCCCCTCTGGCACCTATGCCTAGGGGAAGCCAAGTGGCTCTGTACATTGCCCCTGCCCCAGGCGGTGCCCCTGCAGCTCCCATTGGCCTGGAACCATGGCCAATGGGAGCTGCAGGGGCGGCGCCTGTGGACAGGGCAGCATGCAGAGTTGCCTGGCCACATTCCGCATAGGTGCTGGAGGGGGGATATGCCGCTGCTTCCAGGAGCTGCTTGAGGTAAGAGCCACTGGAACCCCTGAGCCCCTCCCTTGCCCCAACCCCCAGCCCTGATCCCCCTCCCAACCTCCAAACCCAGGCTGGGACCCCCCTCCTGCACTCCCAACCCCTCATCCCCACCCCAGAGCCTGCACCCCCAACTGGAGCCCCCCATCCCACACCCCAACCCCCTGCCCAGAACCACCTCCTGCACTCTGGACTCCTCATTTCTGCCCCCCCACAGAGCCCGCACCCCTAGCTGGAGCACTCACCCCCTCCTGCACCCCAACCCCCATTTTGTGAGCATTCATGGCCTGCCATACAATTTCCATACCCAGATGTGGCCCTCGGGCCAAAAAGTTTGCCCACTCCGGTTTAATCCCATCTTCATCCCAAGGTGCAGCTCTAAAGCAAAGAGCCTGGGGAGGGGGGCAGCGAGCTGGGTTAGCAGAACGTCCCTGGGGTGGTTAGACCGAGTGTCCCACACCATCTTATTGAACTTTATCTTTAGATGGGGTCAATATTTGTCTGTGCCGGCCATCAGGTAACGCTCCCCTGCCTGCCTGCTCCACGCCTTCACGGTGAATGTGCTGTTGCTGCACTCTGCTCTGGGTTGCTTGTCATCTGCGCTGTCTGTGAATTTGACCCCCAGAAGCTAAGCCACTAAAGAGGAGGGAGTCGGTGCCCATCCCTTGTTTCAAACGGTCTATTTCCTCCCTCAGCACAGCGGTCAGGGGCGTAAGGAGCCTGCAGCCTGGATCGGAGGGATTCTCTCCCCTCATTCACTCAGATACAGAGTCAGGCTGGGGGTAGGGGAAACAGTCTCTGACCCTGTGTTACTTGCTTCTTTGTCAGTGGAAAAATCCAAACCACCTGTGGGTGCTGCTGGGCCCAGCTGCCCGGACGGCTGGATCGGATACCGAGGGAAATGCTATTATTTCTCAGAGACTGAAGGGAACTGGACCTACAGCCAGAGCCAGTGCTCTGCACTCAGCGCCTCCCTGGCTGGGATCGACAGTGAGCAGGAAAAGGTGAGAGCGGCAGATGCTTTATCCCAACTGACTGGGCCTGGCAGGGCTGGAATCGGGCTGGGCTCAACCCCAGGGGTTCCAGAAACTGCCCGGTTGCCTCTCCTGAGAGTGTTTCTGGTGGCTGAATCCCAGGCCTGTCTCGAGCTGAGCTCACAGTCAGGATCACTCACTCCCAGCCCGGCTCCCCTTTCCCAGAGCCCCAGGCGGGAGGATCCCCCTCTGTAGGCCTGGGCCGGCCTGGTCAGCTCCTGGACAGTGGAGAACCTGCCTCTGCAGCTCCCCACAGCCAGTGACTCAGTGGGGTGGGGGCTCCGTGTGCCTGCCGGAGGAAGCACTCAGGCTCTTGGGCTGTGCAGGGAGTGAGCTCTGCCCTTCCTCAGAGCAGCTCCCGCCTCTCTGGGGGTGGGGGGGTCGCTCTGTGCAAAGCTGCTGGGAAGGAGCCTGGCAAGGAGGGCAGAGGTGCCTGCAAAGCCCAGCAGCTGCCCAGCCCCAGAGGGGAGTGGAGAAGGATGGGGCAGGGGCAGGTCTGTCCATGTAAACATGGATGTGGGGATGGAGACAGATGGGATAAAATGGCCTCTGAGCAGCCCCCAGCTCCTGCACGTGTCCCCAGGCTCCCAGCTGAGCAGGCCCCAGTCTGATGGGACGTCCAACAAACCGGGATTCTCAGCCAGCGATCGGTTCACCGGCTGAAGCTGCTGTCAGAGGAGCGGAGCTGCCAGCTCTGACCCCTACCAGCCTAGCAGGGGACCAGTGGAGGGGAGAACTCCTGCTGTTACTGAGTCCTGACTTCACAACCCACAGCTGGTTCGTTAGACTGGGCCTTGTTCTCACTCCCCCCAGCGTGGGCTGGGCTGGCGTCATCGGACCCAGGGCTCTCAGCTGGCAAACTACGGGTGGCCCATCCGAACCTGAACTGCTGAGAAGGGGCCACACAGAGCCACAGGGGCAGGTGAGCACCACAGCCAGGGACCGAAACATAATCTGACTTGTCTTATTTTTCAGAATTTCCTGCTGCGCTATAAGAGCTTCCTCGACCGTTGGGTTGGCCTCCAGAGGGAGCCAGGCCAGGCCTGGATGTGGCCCAACGGCACCGAATTCGACAACCGGTGAGTCCCTTTCTGTAAGGCAGTCACGGCTCTCCCTGTCTGTCAGGGCAGGAGACCACGCCCCTTCGCTACCATGCTTCCAGAGCACTTCGGTCCAGGGGAAAACTGGCTCACAGTTAGTGTCCCAGGCCTGCAGTCCAGCCGAGCAGCGATAAGTCTGTATGCCCGGGGCCCTCAGTCAGGGCGGGGCAGTGATCCAGTGGGGCTCTGGCCGGCTGTCACTCAGGCAGTCGCAGAGAGTGTATTCGCCCAGGACCCCCAGTCAGGGCGGGGCAGTGATCCAGGGGGGCTCTGGCCGGCTGTCACTCAGGCAGTCGCAGAGAGTGTATTCGCCCAGAGCCCCAGTCAGGGCGGGGCAGTGATCAGTTCAGGTAAGGGGCTCTGGCCGGCTGTCACTCAGGCAGTCGCAGAGAGTGTATTCGCCCGGGGCCCCCAGTCAGGGCGGGGCAGTGATCAGCTCAGGTAAGGGGCTCTGGCCGGCTGTCATGCAGAGCCACACAGCAGTTTAGGGGAGATGAACTCTCTGGTGGGAGTCAGCAAACCATCTGGCGTCCTAGTTCAGGCAGGTGCCAGACCAGTGCCAGACTCCTGACCACAAAGTGGGGGGGCTGCCACCCCAGACAGTGGGGGGTAGGGGGACGCAGGCCCTCCCGCTCCACAGCATCCCAGCCCAGGGCCCTAACAGTGGCAGAGTGGTCTGCCACTGAGTCAGCGGGGAAATCTGTTCACAAGCTGGCCGGCTTGCAATCAGTCACAGAGCCAAACCCTATTCAGCTTCCCTGGGCCCCTTCCTCCACTCCCAGTCCGGGTACCTGCATTCGGGGGCTGTCGTCGGTCTTGCTCGGGTAAAGGGCAGGCGGTAGCCCCAGCAGCTCCTCGGTGTCCCCGGTGTCTGGCAGCTCTGACAGCCCTTCCGGGTCTCTGGCACAGGAGCCGCCTCCATCAGGTCCAGGAGCAGGGGAGAGACATCCTGCTCCTCCGGCAGCTCTGCCCCAACTGAGCTCGTGGGCTGGCCTTTTATAGTTCCTGTTCCTGCCCCGCCCCTCTGCTTCCGGCGGGGTGGCCCCAGGTATCCCAGTTCTGCCCACCAGGTGGGCGGTCGTGGCTCTCTCTCCGCCCATCACCCCCTCACTACAGCGTCCCTCCAGTAACATTTTCTGGGTTAGATCACAGGTGCCTGCCGTGCTACCAAAAGAGGAAGACTATATTTAACCAAGGTTGTTTGGGGGTGTGGGAATGTGTCTTCTTGGTATTTGGTTTTCATGGACTAAAACCAATATTCCAGCAGCGTTTGAGTCCCCCACACAGTGTTATCATTGTTTGTAATTTGTAGTAACGTAGCGCCCGTAGACCAGGGCCCCATAGTGCCAGGCGCTGTACGATCACAGAACAGAAAGATGGTCCCTGCCCCACGGGGTTTACAATGCACCACAGTTCTGGGCACAAGGGAGACTGCCGGAGGAGACACTAACCGGAGCTCCCCCGTCCCCATTGGGCTGTCCGGGTGGAAGTTAGACTCCCTAAGCCCACTCTGAAGAGTGGTGTTTGGAGATGAACAGTGTCCTTCACTGTTGGGGTAATTTGAGATTCTCTCCGTGGGAATGTTGTAGGGAGAAATCTCATTTCACTACTAACAGTCTGTCCTGACAGCCCATGGGGTTTGAAACAGGCCCCCGGCCTCTCTGACAGTCCCCCAGCGTCCTGGGGAGGATCGGCTCAAACTCTTCTCCACAGAGAGCTGCTGCTGCTCGCTGCCATGGGAGAGGCCTGTGGACTCTCTCCCCTCTGGGCCGAATGGGCCTGGAGAGAAAGTTGGGGCACGGGGAGAGCGTCAGGCAAAGCTGAGCCGTGCGCAAGTCGTGCCTAATATCTACCAGCACAAAGACATCACTGGAAGCCCCAGCTGTCGTCTTTCAGCCCCACCCGCTTTCTCCTCTCCCTGCCCTGCAATAGCCACTACCTGTGTTTCCTACACCTTTATTTTTCCCCTTGTGCCAGGGAGGAGTCTAAAGTCCGGCCGATGCCTCTGGGTGCAGCTGCTCCTCTGGCTGCCCCGCCCTGTGGCGGTGTCTCCCCCTGTCTGTGACTGATGGGCAATGCCCAGCCCCGCCCTGACTCGCAGCCCTGGGGTCTGTGTTGCAGGTTTCCGATAAGAGGAGGTGGTGACTGTGCTTTTCTGGTGGATGACGGCTGGTTCGGCAGCTCGCGGTGCAGCACAGGGAGACGCTGGATCTGCAGTAAATCCGATGCCTGTACAATGGGGACGGGACGTGCTGTGGAGTCAAAACTTGGAGACTCTTAGGAACGAGGCCTGGAAAAGCTTTATTGGGGGCACACCTTCCACTACCTGTAGATGAAGGAGGCCGGGTCTGTATTCTTTACAGACTCTCCCCAGGGCTTCCCTTGGGGAAATAGATCTCTGGAGTTAGATTCTTTGGGGCTAGATGATATTTTCCCTCAGTTTAATGCCATTAGTTTGAGTTCTCTGCTCCCACCTGGGTTCTGCTTAACCAGCCTCTTCCCTCCTTGGGGTTCTCCCCTCTCAGATCGTGGCCCAGCACAGAGGTTCCCAAACGGGTACAGGAGCTCATTGGAAGGGACACACAGTAACAAGCCAACCCCTTTAAATGAAGCTGGTCCAGTGCCCCTGTGCTAGAACAGGTGACCCACGTTTGGCCGGTTAAGGGGGCAGGGCAGCGCTTGGAGCTATAGAGGGTCAGGGAGAATCAGTGAGGAGGAAGAAGTCCTTGAAGGAAGTTACAGGATGTTGCTAGGGGAAGGCTGAAGACAGGGAAGTGGCAGATGGATTTACCCGCTGCTGTCCCCATGCTGGAGCCAGAGAGAGCTGAGGACCAGGGGAACAATGGTACGGTAGATCTGCTAGAGATGAAAGGTAACAGAACAGGACGAGTGCTGGATATTTCCCTGGTGACGATGAACTCCCAGGGGAGAGGCTGTGGGTGCTGCTGCTGGGAAGAGTGGGTTTGCGCTCCAGCTGGAACACCTTGGCTGGCTGACATGGTAGAAGGACAGGAGAGGACCAAAGAAGAGTCCAGATGTGGTGGAAGACACTGGTGTGTGCTCCATTGATGGACCAGATGTCAAGGGATTTTAAGGACTATATGCGCTGGGGGTGATAAATGGACTATGGTTTGGAACCTTGCCGTGGACTATTTGCGCCAGGTTTTAGTAATAAACTGAGCCCAGGGATGGGTCCCAGCTGGGGGGATATGCTGTGACTTTAAAAAAAAAAAAAAAATCTGAAAAGATCAAATTTTGATTATTTAAATAAAAACAGGTTTATTTATTTATGTATTTTTACAAATAAACCTGTGTTGAAGCCTAAACTTGTCTCTTACAATGACATGTTACATATAAAACTTAATACTAAGCAGGACATATTTGCTGCCAAGTTTTAATGACGGTCAGACCACCGAACTGCTGGAAAACCTGGGATAAGCACCATGAACCAGAGTTTGCTGAAGGTCTAAACCAGCTTTTGACAGCGGTCGCCTCTTCTGCAGGTGTAGAGAGAATATTTTCTTCTTTTCAGTTTATTCAACTAGTTCATTTAAAGTTAAGGAACCACCTGGGGAGTTGGCAAACTAGTTTTTCTGGGTTTTTTTTTTCTTCCAATGTGTGAATAAAAACTAGGTGTGAGAAGACAAGATCTACTAGTTCTAAATCCTGAGGGACATGGTGACCAGAAATAATCAGTTCAATTCACTAACTGCAGCTACTACTGCCTTTGTTTAATACATCGGCTTTAAATGCAAACTATGGTTTGATAAGAAAAAAAGTTTATGTATCCAAAACAGTTATGGTTGTTTTTTTTAAATAAAATATTAAAATGCTGAGTTTTGTGCATTTTTGATTGAATTCATATCCAAATAGAGCTTGACATAAATCACAAGTAAAAGATTCATCTAGTAATAAAACATGTACAAATTAATCTGAATAAATGTACAGTAAACTCTCTAATTGCTCAAATAAATGTGTCTAGGTATGGTGTATCCTCCTGGTTAGCAAAAAGAAGCACCAAATTGAGTGTAAAGGCTGTGTTTAAAGACATGCTCATCTGAACTAATGGTTATCCACCAAGAAGAATTTAGAAAAATAAAAAGTACAAATGCAAAACAATTTAAATTGATGAATTAAATCAAGGGTTCCTGTTTGCTGATTTGAATCATGATTAAAATTGTTAATTTAAAATCAAAAGTGATTTAAATTAATTCACGGTGGGTATGATAAGAAACAAGAGCCTGTCACACAGTTCTTAAGGAAGAGGGGAAGTGGGGATGGCAACCCCAGTGCTGGGGGCTGAGCCACAAGGGGCACTTGGGGCTGAGGTGGAATCATGTACAGTTCCCTGGGAGGGCTGGTGGAGCCTGGGGCCAGCAAACCCTGCTCCATGACATGGCTCCATTAAGGACAGAGGTACCCAAAGAAGCAGCAGACCAGCTGAAGAAGGTGGCTGCCTCCTTAACGTGATAACACCCAGCTGTTAGGGTAACTGCCAGGAAGAGGGTGAGGGCAGAGAGCCTGGGGAGACTTGCAGGGGAACCTTGAGTCTCTCTGGAATAAGAACCAGCATTGAGACTGGGGAAGGCGGCTTGAATTGCAGCACAGCCCTGAAGAGGGCTGTGGGGTCCCTTAACCACGGGGAGGGAGTTGAGTCAGGCATCAGGGCAGGAGGAGACCAGTGGGAAAGACTCGCGGGCGAGGCTAGGGACTGCAGTGGGACTGGCCGAGCTCTCAGGAGGGGACAGGAATCTAAAGCCTTGGCACAAGAGTGAAAATACTCACTGGGAGCCGTGTGTGCTGCACGGGTCCAGTGGACACAAGCCTCCTGTAGGAGCAGAGACAGATTTACAGTAAAACGCAGGGTGCCCAGGCACGGGGCCCCCCAACGCCAGAGCCAGGCAGCTGCGGGAGCAGAACTTGGTCCTGCCGGCTCCTGGGGCTCCTGCTTCAGGCTCCTCCCCCACCGGCAGCCAAGCTCCTCCCTCCCCCCAGTGTGCCGTGTTCCTGCCCCTCCCCCACCGCCAAACAGCTGTTTGCCAAATTGCTGGTGCTCAAGTCGCCCCGGGAGGAAGAGGGAGGAGTGGGGCTGCAGCACGCTCAGGGGAGGAGGCGGAGAAGAGGCGGGGGCAGGGCCTGGGGGAAGGGGGTGGAATCGGGCAGAGTAGAGCAAAGGTGGGGCCCCCGGACCCCCCCTACACATCCCCCTAGCCCCCTGCTGTGAGCCACTCGGGGCAGGGGACTGGGGTGGTGCAGGGGGCTGGGAGCACCCCATGACCCCAGCCCACACCCCCAGCTCCCTGCCCTGACTCCTGCCCCCCTCACATACCTTCTGCCCCTGCCCCCCACATACCCAGCCCCCCACCCCATGCCCTGACTCCTGAACCACCCCCCACATTCCCACCTGCACCCCTCGCACCAAACAGGAGCTGTCCCAGGTAAGCGCTCCACACCCCAACCTCCTGCCCCAACCCTAAGTCCCCTCCTGCATCCTAACTCCTAGCCAGACCCTGCACCCCAACCCCAGCCCACTCCTACACCCTATCTCCCTCCCAGCCCCCTGCTCTCCCTGACTCCTGCAATCCCCCACACACCCTGCGCCCGTGTCAGGGGTCCGCCCCACACCCGCAGCCCACCCTGACTCCTGCACCACCCCCACCCCCGATTCCCACCTGCACCCCTCGCACCAAACAGGAGCTGCCCCAGGTAAGCGCTCCACACCCCAACCCCTGCCCCAGCCCTGAGCCCCCCTCCCACACCCTAACTCCTGTCCAGACCTTGCACCCCAACCCCCAGTCTGCTCCTGCACCCTAACTTCCTCCCAGACCCTACACCCCCAGCCCTAAGCCTCCTCCTGCACCCTAAGTCCAGGTCAGACCCTGCACCCCAATGCTTTTTTACAATTTTTTTTTATAAAGTGCTTTTATCCAAAGCGCTTTACAATAGTTAGCTAACGGTACAAACAATATTTGGAAAGATCATTAATTGGTCTGCCGAGACCTGCAGCGATTTTCCAGTGGTCGGTAAAAATAAGTTAGACTACAAAAACAATCAAGGTACCTCACTTTGTTTTCATTTACTTCCTATTACTTATAGGAGGAGGATGAAGAAAAAAGAATGAAAAACAGGGGTTGCGGGGAGATACGAGAGAATGTTCTTTTTCTTGGCTGGGTCCCAAGGAGGGGCCCCAAAAATGAAGGTGAACACAGGGCCCCACTAACTCTAAATCCGCCACAGTGTAGGAGTCTGGATTTGCTGCAGGGAGCCACAGAGAGACAGGGGAGGGGGGGAATAGCTGGTTACTGAGGGCCCAGTTTCAGAGTCTTGGAGGCCACGGGCCAGGCCCAGCCCAGTAAAGGTACTAGTTACAGGCTGGGCATAGACCAGACCCTGTGGATCTGTGACAAGAACTATTGTGTGTCCAGATTTGGGTGCATAAATGGTAAACAACTACCAGATGTGGGAATACAAACTGGTGCTTCTTCATCTAAATCTCCCACAGAATTAGAGGCTCTGGCTGAAAGTGGGGCAGGGTGGAAGAATGTTCAAAACGGCGCCTTTCTGAGATGTGGCCAAATGGCACGTAGGTCTCCAGCGGTGACATTGGTGCTTTACAACTTTTAATTTTCAAACTGTTCCTAAGAGCCAAGAGTGTCTGCTCACACGCGATGCCCAGGGGGCAGCCAGCTCCTCATGAAATCAGACCCAGCTCCTGAGGAACAAGTGAATGAATCTTCCTTGGAAAATGAGTTTGTCGGAGGCTTTAGAATTCGTTAATTAGTAAATGTGTTTTTCTTTTAGAAACTAAACAGGGACACTTGCTATTTCAGTTACGCAAGTGCAGCTCATTGGTGTGACTGCTTATTTCAGGGCAACTTTCTCACAAATCCATTTAGCTACAGCCGTGCAGGTTTCCGAAATAGTGCAGTTCCCTTTGATCATCCCACAGCTCTCCCTGTCAGCAGTTCCTGGTAGCGGGAACCTGGGGAACAAAGAGCAGGAATCACTGGGTGTTTAGCTTTACTGAGCAAGATCTTTAGCAGCCATCCCTCGTTCGGAGGGGTGGCCTGTCTCCATACTAGCTTCCTTCAGCCGTACTTTTCTACAGAGCCCTAGTTAGTAACTTGCCTCCCAGAGTGGGAAAGGAGCTGGGCAGGTTCAGTTCAATGCTGGAAAACACGCAAAATCCACCGCGATGACTGACCAACACGGCCCGTGGGTGTGTTCAAAGCCCACTGCTGGGGAGCCAAGCCAAGGAGCCCAGCAGCACCTGTGTGGTCCTACTTTGTACAACGGTGCCATGTGCACTGAGTGGTGTCTGAAGTGGGTGGAGCTTGGTTGGTGGGTGGGGCTGGGAAAATACCACCACTTTCCCCACCCGCATTGCAGCCCTGGTGAAGGTAAAATGTGCTGCTCGGCAGGAGAGGGGACCTGACCCTGCATTAACGAGCACATTGCTGGACAAGGGCCACCTCACTCAGGCAGAGCAGCACCACTGAGAGCTAACATAGGCATGAACAGCTAAGTGCCTCTTCAGCAAGACAAGGATTGTGCTTAAACTAGTGTCTTCCCAGACATGCCCATTCTCCAAACAGACCCTGACCCCCCTTTATCCTGTGGTCTTGCAAGCACACGGGGGCTTGAGACTGACCAGCTCTCCATGGGAAGGACTCTGCCTGGTGCTTAACTTTACTTGTGGTCACAGACAGCCTCTGCTCCTGCTAGCACTAGCGAGCACTAACCTTGTGTTCCCACTTGTGCACCGTGCAAGACACACTCAGTTTCAAAGCCAAAGTAGGAACCATGAACACTCACAGTGTTTCATCGAACGTGGAGCCGTCCACCCAGGTCCATTTCCTCTCTGGGGATGTAACACTGAGTCCAAGCCAGACCAGGTTCAGTTGTGAAATTCTCAGAATATATGCCTGTAAGTGACAGGATGGAGGAGTCTAGGTGAATATAACCTGCTAGAATTCTCTGGCTTCTTTGCTCTCTCGGTAAATGAAGGAAGAGAACCTGCTACACGACTCTGCAATTTATACCCAATTTCTGATGTTCCCTTTCCCAGTCTCACCCCCTCCTCCTTCCCTTCCACGTATCAATGATATTTTAACGTGCTCTGTAATAGATTTTTCTTAAGCCAAATGTCATACAGCTGGGGCATTGTTGTTTTGCTGCAAGTCCATTGTATTACATTATAACTAGTGACACTCGTCTCTTAAGGGGGGGTTAAGCCATTTTTATTTACTGTACCAGCTCCTCCTTATCTTGGATCACAAGCATTTGAGAGCTCTTCGCTGAGCAGTCCTCACGACTATCATTCCATGTTTTACTTTCTTTAGAGACCCAGTAGCACTTGTTCCTGTGCGGCAGCCAGTCAGCGGGGCACAGTTTGCACCCACAGCCCTCTAGAAATAGACATGGAAAAGGCAGCATTAAATAGGCCGGAAGCTTCTGAACTGTGCTGAGCTTCCCTATGTTCACAAGGGGCTTTCAAACGATAAACATTCTCAGCCAAGACATTTCTCTTTATTCATGGTTTGTTCGAGGAAAGGCCCATTGGAGGTGCGGGGCAGGAGGGAGGTGCTCTGGCAGAGCTGTGATGTGAATAGGAATTCATAAGATCGGGCACACAATTCACATTTTACAGGCTCATCTTGACTTGCATCTGAAGAAGTGAGGTTCTTACCCACGAAAGCTTATGCTCCCAATACTTCTGTTAGTCTCAAAGGTGCCACAGGACCCTCTGTTGCTTTTTACAGATTCAGACTAACACGGCTACCCCTCTGATACTTTACAGGCTCAGTATCACACAATGCATTTCCCCCCCAGGAGCACCGAACCTCTGAAATGAAAGACACAACAAAACTGTCGCCTTCTCTGCTGAACCACTTCTGGAGCACTTTAAAAGTAATAGGAGGGAGGCAAGGGATTCTTGGAGGAAGTTCTGGCTTCCCAGAGTGTTCCCAGACAAATTGAGGGCTCTGTGCATCTCTCTCTCTCTCTCACACACACACACACAAAACCACCTTACAAGAACAGTATTGTGGTTGCAAAGTCAAGCACTCAAAAGTTAGGACGTGTCACAATTAAGGTTGCCTGTGCAATTTTTATTGGGCCCCCTTGTGCATATGCATTATGATCCAGTCTGTAATTACATAGTCACATACCAGTTTTCTCCACCAAACCCCTGCTTCATTCAAGACACATGACAGACGGTGCTGCTGACTTACTGAGCAGCTATTCAATATTTTGTTTTCTTCTCATTCAATGGGTAGCCCCAGTGGTACTATTCAAAGCCAGTCTGAAGACAGAACTATTAATTTCCTCCTGGGCTTTCCTCTGGCACCCAGCTCTAATATCTGAGTGCTTCAGAAAACAGTAATGAATTTTCACAGCACCCCTGTGAGATCAGAGGATTGCAATATTTCCATTTACAGGTGAGGAATTTTAGGCATGGAGAGTTTGAGGTCAAAAGTATCCACTAATACTGGGTGCCCAACCTGAGACTCAGACTCTCAAAAGGTACTTAGGCAGGAATAAGGTACCTGAAAAAGCCGGGCATTTAAAGTACTTAGCATTCTATAGAACTTCATATGTTCAGGGCAGAGCTCCCATCAATTTCAGTGACAGCTGTGACCCGCTCAGCACTTCTACAAATCACACCAGGCTCTCAATTGAGACACCCAATGAATGAGGAACACAGTGAGTGACCACCTGTGAAAGGATTGGTTTAAGTCAGGGGTCGGCAACCTTTCAGAAGTGGTGTGCCAAGTCTTCATTTATTCACTCTGATTTAAGGTTTGGCGCGCCAGTAATACATTTTAACGTTTTTAGACAGTCTCTTTCTATAAGTCTTTAATATATAATTAAACTATTGTTGTATGTAAAGTAAATAAGGTTTTTAAAATGTTTAAGAAGCTTCATTTAAAATTAAATTAAAATGCAGAGCCCCCCGGACCGGTGGCCAGGACCCAGGCAGTGTGAGTGCCATTGAAAATCAGCTCATGTTCTGCATTCGGCACGCGTGCCACAGGTTGCCTACCCCTGGTTTAAGTAACTCTCCCCCAGCACCAATGTACTCTCTCCCCCGCCTTGTGGCTCTTGTCCCTTCAGCATTCAACTCAGGCAACTTCCTCCTCCATGCTGCCAGGGCTCAGGAGGACACAGCAAGCATGTGTGAGACAGGCTCCCTGCTCTCAGTTCACCCAAACCTGCATGGAACGTCCTACTCAGCCCCCTATAGCACTGGGCTGGAGCAATGCTCATTGTTGATAGAATCATTAATTTTCAAAGGCTTATAACTTGGCCAAATTTGAGTGGATATTCACAGGCGCAGCAAAAGTCAGACAGATCCCTGATTCATAAGCCACCCCCTTGCCAAATTTCAAGTCCCTATTTCACAGCATGGGTGCAGCACTAAAACTTCTGAAAGAAAATCTCCAGAATTTTTTAACATGAGAAAAGCAATGTATTTTCACCAGGGCCGGCTCTAGGCACCAGCACTACAAGCATGTGCTTGGGGCAGCACTTTCCAAGGGGCGGCACTACAGCCCCTCCCCCCTTTCTTTTTTTTTTCTTTTTTTTGTTGTTGTTGTTGCTTGGGGCACAAAAAGCCGGAGCCGGCCCTGAACCAAGCTGTTCCCTGTCAGCTGAGGCTTTCAGGCTGCGCTGGAACGGACGCTGCAGTTCTGGCTGCAGTCGTTAGATGGCGCTCATGGCAGCCGGAGTCGCACAGGCTGGACGGCAGTTCAGGCTGCCCGGCCTGGGGGTGAGGGGCCGGGGAGGGAGGGAGGGAAGTGGGGCCCGGGATGCAGGGAGGGGGGAGGGGTCCTGCTGCCGCTGCTGCTCTGAGTCTCCCCAGGGCGATGCGGCGTTTCCCCGCCCGAGGGGGCTGTGCAGGGCACCGCCGGGCTGGGCAGGGGGCAGATCCCGGCTCGCGCGCTGACAGGGCGAGTGGCTGGGCAGCCCGAGCTGCCAGGGAGCTGCCACCTCCTGCCCCCGGACCCAGCCCACCGCGCACCTCCCCTGCCTCAGCCCCGCGCTGCCTGCCCTGGGCAGAGAGAGGCAGAGCCCGGCTCCGAGCGGGGCAGCGGGGGATACTGCCCTGCCGGGGGACCCCCGCGGCTCGGGCACCTGGGGGTCAATGTCTGTCCTCTCGGCTCTGCCTGCACGGGGCTGGGGAAGCAGCTGTCAACGCCTGCCCCTCTCAGCCCTTGCACCCCCCATCCCGCTCGCAGCCCCTCCACTTGTACCTCCCCCCATCGCTCCCTCGCCGCATCCCCTTCCCCTTGTATTCTCCCTTCACCCGCACCTCTCCCCTTGTACTCTCCCCCAGCCCTCTCCTCCCGCACCTCCCCCTTCCCCTATACCTCTTCTCCCGCAACCCTCCTGATACCCCCTCTCCTCCTCCACCCTCCTCCGCGAGTACATCACACCCCGCTTCTCTGCCAGTGTAGAGCCCCCAAGCGCGCCCACACCCGCTCCTCTGCCTGAACCCTCTTTACTAGCTCCTCATCCCTTTCTGGGTACAAGGTTGGAGGGTTAGTCTCTATGCCTTCCATTGCATTTGGAGCACTAAAGATGGCGTTGTGGGGGAGGGGTGAGATTTATACTAAAGTGAAATAAAAATAGGAGAAACGGTTTGATCCCCACTACAAGTGTAAACGGGGATTGCTGTGGTGAATGAGGAGGTGACGTTTGGGGGGGGGATCCCAGGGCTGGGGGGGCAGAGGGTGCGAGTGGGGGGGGAGAGAGAGCCCAGGGCTGGGGTGGGGGGCAGCCAAAAAATTTTTTGGTTGGGGCAGCAAAAAACCTAGAGCTGGCCCTGATTTTCACTAGCCTGGTTCTCAGAAACAGCTGGACAGTTTTGGCTGAAACTAAAAAAAAAAAAAAAAAATCAGGCTGAGGCAGACCCCTGGCATGGAAAGGTTCAGCCTGACCATTTAATCTTCAACAAAAATATAAGCAACTGAAAACAGGCACTCATAGTGGGCAATATTGTGCTATCTTAATAGGTGGTGCTGCCAGCTTCACCTATAATCTACACATGCACATCCTGAATACCTGTACTCAGTGCCTCAAAAGGCAGTATAGGGAAAGCCAGCGCTAGCTAGTGGTGGAGTAGGGAGGCTGAACACCTGGGTTCTAAGCCCAGCTCTGACACTGCCCCACTCTGGGTGTGTCTACACTTGTGATCATTAAAATCCCAGCATCCTCTTTTGACTAACAGAGGATTTACCAGCTTGTGTAACTACATTTTATCCTCCCTAAAAATCTCTCTGGCAATTTCAATTGGATGGGGAAGATATTTCCAAATTATGGTCTATGGGGTGCTTGTAGGTGCTCCATGAAAGCTGACAGGTCACATGTGCCTGGCTTCTCCTCGTTTCCAGCTGCTATATCTCACTACAAGACAGCTACAATTACATGTAACGCTTTACCAGTACTACTTGTTTATGTGAGCAACTGCTGCAGTTGTCACTGGGATGTTATAGGATTGCAAAAGGGAGGGGGAAGGGTCTGGGGTTTACAAATGGAGGGCAGGCGTCCATTAGGTGCTCTGTATTCAAATGTGCAGCACTACACAAAAACATTTGAAACGCTCTGGGATTTGGAATTGTTCTTCACTTCCTCTCCTGAAGTATTGTATAGTGTTATGTGCAGCTAAACAGCCAGCAAAGTTTCACCCCACATGTGGTCACACCGCAGTGGTAAGTGAAAGGATTCCTGTGTTATACAGTCACATAAGAACATTTGTTTCCCTTTGTAAGTCCTTAAGTTACATTTACAGATATGTTAAAAGAATGTTGTTTAGGCTGGAAAGGCAAGCAGCTGAAAGCGAGAAATAAGATTGCCCAGACAACCTTTAACCGGCCCCTTTGTAAAACACTGATACAGTCTTGAATGACATGATCACGTTCTGTTTTTTCCATGAGACCCTGCCTCATTCAGTGCATAGGATGAACAGTGGATGAGTCAGATGGTTTTAAGAAGAGGAAAGATGCTCTCGTGTTGAAAGCACTGGACTGGACTCTGCCACAGACTTCCTATGCGACGTTCAGCAAGAGTCTATCTAATGCAAGAGGGCAAAGTGAACATTTTACGGACAACTATAAATCTGTCATTTCCTAACTTCTGAGTTCTTGACTTTGCAGCCAAAACATTATTTTATGTAGGTTTTCATGTAATAGAAATTGTATTACACTATAAAATGTGCCTGTTTCGTACACATTGGAAGTACTTTGAATGACCACTAGATGTCACTCCTACTACTCTGCACAAACAGCTGAAAACTTATTAGAGCTGCCTGAAAAGTGGGACTTTTCCCAACAAATTTTCAGAGGGTTTTCCCCTTTTTTACCTTATGTGCTTTCTTTCCTTTTTGCCCTGCACCATAGAAAGATAAAATGTATAGGAAAGTGGGGAAAAGGCCATGATTTTGAAACTAAATATTTAGTTTTTCCTCTGAAAATTTCCCCTTTGGAAAAATTTCAGAAAATTGGAAAATAAATTTTGTCATGAAAAATAAAATTTGACAAAACCCTCTTTTCTGATTGAGAATCAGAAATGTTTCAGCCAGTTGTAGTATTTATTTTGCAGCCATCAAACAGAACAAATGACAAGAAAAATAAAGACAGGAAGATGAAGGTCCGGCATGTCTCAGCTATGTATAAGTAATTGTGACACAGTAGCTGAATTTTCAATTAGCGAGTTTGGAGTGAGAGTTCTTCCAGGTGGACACAACGTTGCAAAGAGCGCAAAGAATAGCAGATACAGTTACCTGTTGAGTTGTTGTCTGGCTTTGGATACAAACTTTGATTCAAGCAAGACTGGGAATCCTTCAGGCTGGAATTACTTTCAATTCCATTTGTTGTTCTCTGTCTTCCAGTCTGACCTTCACAAGGACGTGTAACAAAAGAGAGAAGGTAAAAAGTATTAACTAACCAAATACCATGGGAGATCTATCGAGTTACGATGGGGACAGAGAAGCAGCGTGAGCTGGAATCTCACTCATTATCCATTGCAAGATTCATTCCACATTTTTGCACTTCACACAGTGGAGCTGTTACAGCCAAATAATGGTTCATTTATCAAGCTCTCAACTCTACTTTGTTTATGTAACACTTTTGATGTCTATGGCAGTGATGAAATGCCTGGTAATTTATTCAGAAATGTTTTGGAGGCCAAAAAGTAGACTCTAAATGGAATTGCAGAGGAAGAGGAGAATTCACTGAGCCAATGAATCTACGGCGCTGAGATACTCACCCCAAACACCAAGTGTGATCACAGCTGCCAGCAGGATGACGTTCCCGGCCCATCCAAGCCATAGAGCCATCCGATGCCAGCGCGGGCACCGAGTGCTATCTGCAAGAGTCAAAACCTAGGGTAAAGATTCATAATGAAACATGGAAATGTCTTCTCCTTTGGAGGCTGCTCAACTGGAGGGATTAAGTTCAGGCTCATGTAATATGAGGAGGAAAATGATCAAGGTCAGAGTTTAAAACTCTGAGACCACATCACCCTCATAAGGGCAACATTAATTGTCCAACTAGACGGAAGTAGCGGAAAGGTGAAGAAAATACCAAAGTTAACTAATGTTTACTATCAGAGGGGTAGCCGTGTTAGTCTGAATCTGTAAAAAGCAACAGAGGGTCCTGTGGCACCTTTAAGACTAACAGAAGTATTGGAGCATAAGCTTTCGTGGATGAATGCCCACTTCATCAGATGCAAGACATGAAGTCTGATGAAGTGGGCATTCACCCACAAAACCTTATGCTCCAATACTTCTGTTAGTCTTAAAGGTGCCACAGGACCCTCTGTTGCTTTTTAATGTTTACTAGTTAGCAAGTTCACATCATCTTGTATCACAGAGGGCCAGGTTCTCTGCTGGCGTCACTATGATGAGGTGGGAATTTTCTGTAATATTTTTATGAATCCTATGTGTACCTCACTTTCCCCCACACTTTGCATTGCTATTCAATGAGGGGCAGGGGAGGGAAAAGGATTAAGTTTGCTCTCAAAGCAGACTAAGGGCTAGTCTACACTGGCAATGCTAAAGCACTGCCGTGGTAGCACTTTAACAAGGGCCAGCTCCAGGCACCAGCCGACCAAGCACATGCTTGGGGCAGCACCTTGAAAGGCCAATCTTGGGGTAGTGGGGGGCGCTCAGGGTTTTTTGGGTTTTTTTGGTTTGGTGGGGCGGCGCTCGAGGTTTTTTGTTTGTTTGTTTTTGTTTCAGCAGTGCGGCACTGGGGGGCAGGAGCTTCGGCGGCGTGGCGGGGGTTGGCGCGGCCTGGCCCGGTGCTCGGGGTTTGGGCGGCCCGGCCCGGTGCTTGGGGGGGGGGGGGGTTGGGGGGGCCCGGGGCCGGGGGGGGGGGTGGTGTGGGGTGGGGCGCGGGGGAGGGGGGGGGTGTTACAGCGGGGCGGAGCTCTTTTTTTTTTTGCCTGGGGCGGCAAAAAAGTTAGAGCCGGCCCTGGCTTTAACGTGGCTTGTGTGGTCACAGCAGCTCTCCCAGCGCTCTAAAAAACCCTCATCCATAAGGGACGTAGCTCCCAGCGCTGGTGCACTGTCTACACTGGCACTTTACAATGGTGAAACTTGCTGCTCAGGGTTTTTTTTTTCCCCACACCCCCGAGTGAGAAAGTTGCACTGTAAATTGCCACTATAGACAAGCCCTGAGAGAGAGAGAGAGGGCTGTGTGTGTGTGTGTGTGTGTGTGTGTGTGTGTGTGTGTCTTAGCTGTCTGAATGGGTCATTAACAGGACTAGCCAAGGCTGACCCATATCAGCGGAAATTCTGAGAAGACAGTGGAAAGCCCAGTCACCAGGGCACTGACACCTAGCAACCAATGATCCAGAGGGGCAGGATTTGCCCACCTCTCAGCAGAGAAGCAGAGCAGAGACCCCAGCTCCAGAACAAAGGATCAGGAGGTGTGAAGGTAAGTGTGGGGTCTGGAAGAAGCTTACGGCTCTCTCTGACCTGGGAACTGACTAAGGAAGGAAGTCAAAGAGAAAAAAAGAGTCTGAAAATGGAGTTCATTATAGCTTGCTAGGTCAATTGTGACCAGACAAGAATGGTCTGTGTTTTACCTTTATGTGTCTGCTAACCGAAGGACTTCCTACGCTGTGTTCCAGGTGACTAATAAATCCTACTCTGTTTTGAAGACTCTTTTTGAGGTGTCACTTCAAATACTGGCTGGGGTGCAAGAGTTCCTGAAAGGTGTGCAAGTCTCTGCCAGGAGTTTAGCTCAGTGGGGCTCGCTGAGCAGAGCTCACAATGTGGAACAGGAGTGCTGGAGCCCAGTAGCTCAGTCTAGGAGGAGGTGAGGCCGTGTGGTCTACCCTGAAGGAAGCATGAGACCCCTTGGGGGTCTGGCACACTGACGGAGGTCCTCCAAGAGATGGTTCAAAAGCTGGGGCGCAGCTCTGATCCTGTGGTACCGTCACAGTGACTCCAGTGAAGCATATGCATCCGAAGAAGTGGGCTGTAGTCCACGAAAGCTTATGCTCTAATAAATTTGTTAGTCTCTAAGGCTTGGTCTACACTACCCCCCCCAATTCGAACTAAGGTACGCAACTTCAGCTACGTGAATAACGTAGCTGAAGTCGAAGTACCTTAGTTCGAACTTACCTTGGTCCACACGCGGCAGGCAGGCTCCCCCGTCGACTCCGCGGTACTCCTCTCGCCGAGCTGGAGTACCGCAGTCGACGGCAAGCACTTCCGGGTTCGACTTATCGCGTCCAGACTAGACGCGATAAGTCGAACCCAGAACTTCGATTTCCAGCCGTCGAACTAGCTGGTAAGTGTAGCCAAGGCCTAAGGTGCCACAAGTACTCCTGTTCTTTTTGCGGATACAGACTAACACGGCTGCTACTCTGAAACCAGTGAAGTTAATGGCATTCAGGGGAGTTTTGTCAGCAGTTTGGTCCATAGTGTTGGTAAAGGGGACATATTTCACCAAACAGGCTACAAGTGGCGGCAATGGCTGCCTCTGACTTGGCTTTTTTCCATCCATCCAAACATGTATCCCTCAATGTCTGCTGTGCGCCAGCCCCATCAGCAGACACTTGGTAACTACCCCTGGGGCTGTTGACAACAAGGTGACGGGAAGAACTGTGAATTGGAAGTACCTGACTCCCATGCAGAATCTCAGGTATTTGCAATTGTTCTTCCCAATAGCCAGGTGGAAGTAACCATCTTTCATGTCAAGAGATAAATACAAGTCTCCTTAAGAGTGAGGGAAGGATCTGAAGCCTGACATATTTGTTCAGGTCTTCGAGGCCCAGAATAGGTTATAGACCTTCCTTCTTGGGGATGAGGAAGCAGTGGGAGTTGAGTCCCTTCGCTTGGTTACACAGAGGAACTTCTATAGCTACTTTCAAGAGGAGTGAGTCCCCTTCTTCCAGGAACACTTTCTTGTGAGTGGGAGTCCCTGAGGAGGGGACCTGGTGCAGAACTGGATGGAATATGTATCTCAAATGTCTCTGTCACAGGATGGCTGGCTCCTGTCACTGGAAGCAGGTCCAGCATCCTGTGCCATGGCAGGTGCTCCCAGTTGGGCCAGTCAAGAGGGGAGGCACCGCACCTGGGGCTACAGGGGAAGTTCCACTGAGCGAGGACCAGCTGTGAGAAGGAAGCTGACAGAGAAATCTAGGAAGCTGCAGGAAGCAGGAATGCCAGAATCCAGTGGGAGGGAAGGCAGGAAGAGTCTGTTATCTAATGGGTGAGCTGAGGAACTGTTTGTTTAAGTTTGGACAATAAGCCTACTTAAAGGAGACTGGGCGTGGCAGCGAATCCTCGGGCAAGCGGGGGAGAAGCCCGGCCTTGTGACAGTCTCCAAAGCAATCAGAAGTTATTTATTGTGCACCAGTCGCTGCAGAAGAAGAATAGATAAGGACTGAGGGAAGGAAACAGAGAATGTCAGAGGGGAAGGTGCTAGAGACTTGTTTGGCTCCTGAGTGTCCCATTAAACCAGCTGTTTGTAGGCAGAGGGGGAGGACTGTGATGAAGAACGCTGGAAGTGTTTGTTATTGTGCTTTCGAGGTCTCCTCCCATGGCCACTGTGGAGAGAGGTTGGAACCTCCTTAGTGAGCAATACTGAGAGAGGTTGTTGCTGAGCCCTCTCTTTGAAACCTGTCAAGGTTCAGATAATTCTCAGACTGGGTAGTACATACGCTTCTAATAAGCATGGCCCTACTGGGTCAGACCAAAGGTCCGTCTAGTCCAGTATCCTGTCTTCTGACAGTGGCCAGTGCCAGGTGCCCCAGAGGGAATGAACAGAACAGGGAATCATCAAATGATCCATCCCCTGTCACCCATTCCCAGCTTCTGGCAAAGAGCAGATTTGATCTTCTCCAGATCTTCTCACTGGCCCTTAAAAGGCAGATCTTCTATTCTCCACTCGGCTGCTGTAATGAGGCCTGGGGAGTGGGGTCAGAAACATCTACACAGGACTATCCCAGTGGCCACAGCCCTTGTATTGGTATCCAAGGCATCATATGCTATGTTAAGAGGATGTTTACCCATTGTACAGTCCCTCCAGTACCAGCGCCCTTAGCTGCCTGCTTCTGTTCCTCTGGAAGAGACTCCAAGAGGGGTTCAGGTATCCCAGAGAGCACAGCTCTACCTGGCCATTACTGGGTGGTAACTCAAGACTCGCAGTCCTAGAGAGCCTGAGGAATATGCCCTACAGCCAAAGGAGATGAATCTTTTACTTTCCCTGTTTGTGAGAGCAGAAGGCAAGGCGCTGGGCCTGTCCTGGGCCACTGACACCATCACAGAGTTGGGGTATGGTGTTGCTGAAGGAACTGATACCTTTCTGATGGGACAGGATCCATCCGGCCTGTTCTCTTAGAGACCAGAGGGAAAGGCACAAGAGTCAGTCAAATGGCCTTTGTAGGATTTGTCAGCCCCTGACTGGTGGGAATAACATTTTCTTCCACCTGGGCCTGCAGAATACTGAACAGTTTCACTGCAGAGGTACCTGCCTTGAGCTCCAGAGTACTGGCCCTCTTCTGAGATGCTCTTGAAACTGTCTAGTCATCAGGAGGTGACACTACAGAAAGACTATGTTCTCTTGCAGGACAAGGGCATAGTAGTGTCTCCGAATGGGGATTCTTCCATGTCCTGGAAGCATCACTGTCCCACACGTCATCATCTTAGACACCAGTGTGGGGGGACAGTAGGCTAGGCCAGTGCTGGCTCAGCCAGTGCCATTGCTGATGGATGAGGCACCAGAATTGGCAATGGCTGATGAGCTTTCACCAAAACCTAGAGTTCTACTGGGGCAGGAGGTTTGGGTTTGTCATCTCCATTAAGTTTTGAACAGATTCCTGAATGTCTGTCCCCCCTCCCCCCCATCAGTGACTGGTGGGGCTTGAAAATTCTTGGAGGAAAGATCCCTTGCATTGCCTTCCTTTTGCATATTCTGTCAAATCTACGACTATCCATGTCGTACAGCAGTGTCTTCTTGTCATGGGAAAGGTTAGGACTTGAGCTGGGAAAACAGAGGTCACCTCTCCTTCTGATTAGATCTGCAAGCAGATCATGACTATCTTGACTTCATTATTCAAATCTGTAGAATAATTTCTGAACATGATTCAGCTTTTAAATCCCTTGAACAGTGAATTCTTTGAATGGGAAACTAGTCTCCTCGTCACTTGCTATGTTGACATTTGCACATAGTTTTCAAATTTTAGGGAAGAAAGTGCTGGTTGGTCGGATGGTGAGGGAAGGATTAGGAAAAACGTCAATAGACCGTGGCTGAGAGAACAGGTTCAGTCCCTTAACTGTTCACTTCTTGACATTCTAATGTTTGGTGCTTTTAAAATGGCTCTGATATTTTCCTACTGTAAAAAAATTAGAAAAGCCACATGAAGTACAACCCTAGAAATCTCTTTACATTTTCAAAGCTGTCTTCAAAGAGGAAAAGGGCTAGAGACTTAAAAACATAATTTAAACTAAAAAGAGTAATAGTCTCTAGGCTCCACTGAATTTGTAATCACGACAGGAGACTTCAGTGCTTTCAATATCAAAGAACTTAACTTCGAGTAACTTTAAAAACTGTAGCCCATTATTCATAAAAGTCCATCTTATGTGAGAGTTCTCACTGAGACTTAATAAATAAAATGTATGACTTTAATAGAACAAGATGTTCTGGAGACATAAGTGGACAAAAAAGGGTGTATTTTTTAAAAAGTAAAAAGCTGCTTTTCTGTTTTTTAATTAAAATAATTAAATGATTTGTTAAATTGACTTCAAATTTTCAAAAAAAAAATCTTGTCAGATTAACAAATTTCAGGATAAAACCGGGGCGGGGGGAGGGGAGTTAGAGATGGCGTTAACAAATTAGGCTTATACTAGAAACTCTTTGACAAGTGTAACTACTGTGGCTTCACAGTTTAAGCTCCAGCTTCCAAGAAAAGTAAAGGACACATGTAGAGACCCACCTCCTGGCCACAGCAACCCATTTCCATTCTCCAGCCCCAGGGGGCACCGCATGGGGCTGGAGCTCCCCCAACTCCCTGGGGGCAAAGAGCTGGGTCAGGTTTTCCCCAACAGCATCCCGGAACCAGCCCATGACCCCAGGGGCCTGGGTGCATCACATGGACAGGGGTTCCAACTCCAGGAGGCTTGAAGGGAGAGAGCTGGCATGGACTTGTCTCTCCCAAGAGAGAACACCTGAACCCAGTGGTCTATTTCCTCCCTCTGTGATAAGTGTTTTGCTGCAGCCAGCTAATTAAATTAGTCTTGTTGTTCAAGCAGTAGCAGTTTGTGCTGCAATGCTGAAGCTTCAGGGTTCAAACTTTGCTGAAAATACATGATGGGGGCTGCTATATGGCACATAACAGAATTTGGTTTTACCCTTTTCCTTTAAAAAAAAATCTAGTAAATTACATACAAAGAAAACTCCCAAAAGAATGGTTTCAGAGGGGGAGCCATGTTAGTCTGTATCAGCAAAAACAAGGAGAAATCCTTGTGGCACCTTAGAGACTAACTAATTGATTTGGGCATAAGCTTTTGTGGGCTATAATGCATCGGATGAAATGGGTTATAGCCCACGAAAGCTTATGCCCAAATCAATTGGTTAGTCTCTAAGGTGCCACCAGGATTCCTTGTTGTTTTTTCTCAAAAGAATGTTATTTAGATTGCAAAGTCAAGCACTCAAAAGTTAGGAAATGCCAGATTTACAGTTGCCTCAGGAAACTTCTCTCTGCTCCCTTGTGCATATCCATTATGACAATGTATGTCCATGTAATTAAAGACTACTTTTCCCCCCGAAGGATCCCTGCCTCATTGAATACACAAAATGGTTGCACAGTGGGGCAGGATTAAGGTTGTACCAGCAACTGTATGTCTGGCATTTCCTAACTTTTGAATGCTTCTCTGCGCAAACTAAGTAATGGTTTTTAATGTTTTATATGTAATCCCGCATATACTGTACTATACACAGATGGAGTGATAAAATATCTGGACTATTAGTATTTAATTTGCTTGTCAACTGAAATATCAGCTTTATATATTTTGATTCTAAGATCAACACCATAATAGTCATCTAAAATGGCCTCTCATTAGTAGCCTGACTCTATTTATAGAAAATAGCTAATATATTTACTATTTCTGCAAAATATTAGGATTTTTTATTTTCAGATACCAACCTTTTCAGGGGAGTCTTGTAAAAATTATACTATGATTTATATATTTACATTTTACATCCTTTTAAGTTTAATTTACAGTTCCTTGTATATTCGTTATTCCTGGAACACTGAAAGCTATTATTTTTCTTCCTCTCCTTCCTACCATGGTCGCCTTTGTTCATTTCCCCTAAGTTAAGAGTTGTCCAAACTTAAATTGCTCTGAAGTGTAATGACTTGACTCCTCACAAAGCTTCCCTATCCAGGTCTATTCAGAATCCAGTACAACCCCCCATCCTGCATTCCCCACAGTTTTCTTCATCCTTTATTGACCGAGTTGTCCTTCATTTCTTTCTCTTCTCCTCCCCTATTTCCTAACCCTGGGACCTTCTGTCGCCTTACTTGCCTCTTCATGAATCTTAGCAGATCCTTTTCTCCACACTTCCTTCATCATGTTGAATCATCTCAAAGACCATCTGCACTGACTTCTCAGCAATTTTCCAGATCCAGTCTCTTCTCCCTGATCTGTGTGATATAAAGTCTCTCCAACAAGAAATGAAAGACACTGAAACGAGTCTCCCAGACTCCTTGTGTTCAGTCTTCCCAAGACTTGACCAGTGCATTGCTCTTTCCCTCTGACTTACCCCACTACACTATGTACTGCATCTTCAATACAGCACGAGTATCCACCCCCAAGGGTTTATGAAGTATGTATAAAAATGCCATAAAATAAAGCTGTATTGTTCTTCACATGTAATTTGCATGTATAGACTGTCAGTAGCTCTGAAGATTTCTGTGACACTCTGTATTAACATTAAAGTAAAATGCACAATATTGCATTAAAGTTCCTAGTTCTGACAGGTGGTTAATTACCTCATATTTGCTGAGTCCTAACATACAAATGGAACAGAGAGACACCCACCTGCTCTTTGTTTCTAGAAAATGTTTCTTTAAATATCTGTGCTACCCGTAAAAACAAAAAATACATTCAAAAAGTGGAATCCAAACCGAAAAAAGAGCATATCAGTAAAAAGCTAAGAAGCTAAATACACTTACTGGGATGCTGAGATGGATGCAGTGACTTTGAAGTGGAAAAAGCTCCAGGAATGTTTAAATCAGCATATACTATTTCTCCAGCCATGGCAAGTGCAGAGGAAGATGAGAGGCGACAAGAAGGCGGACTGTCTAAGAGTTACCTCATATTTATGCATGACCCAAGATGACAGACGTATCCAGTAAGAGGAAGTGTCTAGCAGAAGGTTTTGACTTTCTTCTTTCCTAGCAATCTAAGAGAGAAATCCAGGCAGTAGAGATAAAGTGTTTAAAGAACAATTGCAGTAGCTAATCTGAGACATTCTCTCAATACGTTAGAGCTGGTACTGGGATCAAATGAACTGTTGATTTTTCCTATATTAAAAGAAAGCTGCTCCCTGTTGTGTTTGGTTCAGAAGCTCTGGACATTTTAAGATAAGAAATTCTTATCCCATTAAACTGGAAAACAGATTGAAAAATAAGAAATTTTTAATTACAATACATATTTCCCATTGGAGACAGATGTCTTTAATCTCATCACTAGGGACAGTCATACCCCTCTCTCTAGCTATTCTGTTCAGGTTCTGCACTGTTACCCCTTTTAACCTGACTGTCTGCTCAAAGTCGGGAGCTCTGTGGGTCGTTCCAGTTAGGAAGAGAAATTGCTGATGGAGTCTGTTACCTTTGATTCAATCTTATTTACAAAGAATGTACGAAGTCCTGTTTCCCCAAACACGGGCGGAACCAAACAGGAGCCAGTGTCCTTGTTCACAGGTCCAAAACTCATTTCAGCTTTCCACCCCAAATCCTCTCTCTAGGCTACTCCCCTGGCCAGACCATGCTTCTAGTGGCTTGTTCAGGCTGCATTTCTGTCCACCTCTCACACTCCACCCCCGGTTTCTCTCTCTCTGCTCTGTCTGATGCTTCTCTTCACACATACACACACATATATCTCTGGCCAAACAATATACGGTGGAGCCTTCTCCCACACAGTGCTAATTTTTGGGTGGACTCACGTCCAGCTTTGTCTTAAGTGGGGACTTGTGATTATAGAATCATAGAAGATTAGAGTTAGAAGAGACCTCAGGAGGTCATCTAGTCCAACCCCCTGCTCAAAGCAGGATCAACCCCAACTAAATCATCCCAGCCAGGGCTTTTCTTAACTTATCTTAAATCAGGGGTTCTCAAACTGGGGGTTGGGACCCCTCAGGGGGTTCGCGAGGTTACTACATGGGGGTCACGAGCTGTCAACCTCCACTCCAAACCCTGCTTTGCCTCCAGCATTTATAACAGTGTTAAAGATATTTTAAAAAGTGTTTTTAATTGATAAGGGGGTGGCAGCACTCAGAGGCTGGGTGTGGGAAAGGTGTCACCAGTACAGAAGTTTGAGAACCACCGTGACTTAGATGGAGGCCAATGGTTAAACCTGCAATAACAGCATTAGTACCAGTCCTTCGAGATATTCAGACTCTTGTAATAGCACTTCTTGGCGAGCTGTGCCTGGTCCAGGAAAAAGCTGCTCTGTTCCATTAGGACTACGAGGCACCGAGCGACATCAGCTCCTACTGACGTAACCAGAGGAAAGGACGCTCAGCACTTCACAGGACAGAGCCCTGTGTCTGATCCCCGGGCTGTAGGAGTCAGCCACGGTTCTGCAGAATTTGTGCCCACAGAAAATAGTCAGTGCAGGGGTCCCCAACACGGTGCCCACGGGTGCGATGGCGCCCACCGGGGCGTCTAAGTGCGCCCGCGTACTGGCGGGTGGACGAGTATACGCCAAAATGCCGCTGAATTTCGGCAGCAACGCCTCTGGATGATGCCACTTGTCGGCAGCATTTCGGCGGATGCTCGTCTGTCACCACAGTTCTTCAGACGAAAAAGGTTGGGGACCACTGAGGCAGTGTGACAGGTTGGATCACAGAAACCCCCTGGGAGCTGCCACCTGATGTGCCCAGACTACTTCTACCCCTCCTTTCCCTGCCAGCTCAGGACTCCAGCACCCTGTTTTGCTGAGCCAGACACTCCCGTCTGCTCCAACACAGACCCAGGGTCTGAATCACTTGCCCCAAACCTGCAGGTTTACCTGAAAGCTGCTAACAGAAGTGTGCTTGTCTCTAACACTCAGATACCCAACTCCCAATGGGGTCTAAACACAAATAAATCCGTTTTACCCTGTAAAGCTTATACAGGGTAAACTCATAAATTGTTCGCCCTCTATAACACTGATAGAGAGATGCACAGTTGTTTGCTCCCCCAGGTATTAATACATACTCTGACTTAATTAATAAGTAAAAAAAGATTATATTAAATACAGACAGTAGGATTTAAGTGATTCCAAGTAGTAACAGACAGAACAAAGTAAGTCACCAAGCAAAATAAAATAAAACACACAAATCTATGTCTAATCAAACTGAATACAGATAATCTCACCCTCAGAGATGCTTCAGTCAGTTTTTTCCTCAGACTGGACACCTTCCAGACCCGGGCACAATTCTTTCCCCTGATATAGCTCTTGTTCTAGCTCAGGTGGTAGCTAGGGGATTCTTCATGATGACTCCTTTCTTCCCTTTTTTCTGTTCCACCCCTTTATATATCTTTTGTATAAGGTGGGAACCCTTTGTCCCTCTGGGTTTCCACCCCCCCTCACTGGAAAAGCACCAGGTTAAAGATGGATTCCAGTTCAGGTGACCTGATCACATGTCACTGCAAGACTTCACTGCTCACTTGCCAGCACACACACATACAGGAAGACTTACAGGTAAACACAGCCATCTGCAGACAATTGTCCTGGTTAATGGGAGTCATCAAGATTCCAAACCACCATTAATGGCTCATGTTTTATATTTCTAGTTTCAGATACAAGAGTGGTACATTTATATAAATAGGATGACCACACTCAGTAGATTATAAACTTTGTAATGATACCTTTCAAGAGCCCTTTTGCATGAAGCATATTCCAGTTACATTATATTCACTCATTAGCATATTTTTATAAAACCATATAGAGTGCAACATCACAGTCAGGTTCCCTAGTCACACAGTGACCTGACAAGTAAGAAGTACAGTTGGAGGAAACTGGGGTCTTATGCAGTAATGCCGGCACCCCTAGGTCTCACATAGCATGCGCTAGTAACATTAATTTATTAACTACATGGTTGATAAATCTGCAGCTCCAGAGCTTTCTCCTCCTCACTTCTCCGTCAATCCCTCGTACCCCTCCTGTTACTGCAGCAAATCCACCCCTCTGTACAGCAATCCTAATGACTACAGCACTGCAGTAAAGGAGGCAAAACAACCCTTCTGATCCTCCAACATCCATGCAGCAGAATCATGGTCAATGGAGCTATTTTGCACGGTGAACTGGCTAAGCAATCCAGGCTACATAGCCTAGACATCAGACCCAGGCGTCAACTGCTGTGAAGAGCTGTCAACATGCTTCACTGATAAGATCAATCAAATATGTATGACTGGCGCTGACTGGGAAAGAAAATTCCATTGCTCACCAGATTGTATTATTCACCCCACCAACCCTGAGTTTGCCCCCATCATACATACTGAACCTCAAGAAGCCCTGAGAAATGTTAGAGATACAACCTGTGAAACAGATCCATGCCCCTCCTCTCTGGTAAAAGTCGGGTAAGAACAGCTATGCCCACTATTCATAGAAATAATCAACATCTCCTTTGGAGAAGCACACCTCTCAGATTCCTTGAAAAATGCAACTGAGATGATTTGGGGAATCTGTCTATGTACAATTTATGAATTCTGGTTAATTTTATGAAATTCCTGTATCACTGAATGCCTCAGCGTGTCTGGCAGGGTCCTGGAGATGTATAACACCCCCTCTTCCTTTCCTTCCATGGTCTGAAAGAACCTGTAGAACAAATAAAATTAATCCTTAACCTTAATACCTGGGCATGATAAGGAGGGTGCCTGATCTGGGAGAACCGGTTTGACCCAGATGGTCTGAAGGGAGCGGGTTTTGGAGAATGGAAAGTCCACAAACAGGAAAACAAAGAAACCAGGTGGTGATTTTCACCAAAGACTCAGAGGGACTCTGACAGAGGAAGTTTGAGCAGGAGAGAGGACTAGAGAGGCATGCTTTTGTAGCAGAGGGGACCTTCTTTGACTGTGGGACCAGCCAAGGTCAAAGGAAGCAGGCAGGAGGAGAGAGCAGACTGCACATTGCATGAAGAGAGAGGTACAGAGGAGGGGACTTGGAATCCTGAAGGATACTGCCCCAAATCTTGACGAACACTCCAGCATGGTGAGGAAAGTGAAACAGAAACGGTGTACAGTAACTCCGCACTTAAAGCCATCCTGGTTAATGTTGTTTCATTGTTACATTCTTGATCAATTAGAGAACATGCTTGTTTAAAGTTGTGCAATGCTTTCTTATAACGTTGTTTGGCAGCCACCTGCTTTGTCCACTGCTTGCAGAAAGAGCAGCCCGTTGGAGCTAGTGGTGAGGGCTTGGAACCAGGGTGGACCGGCAGCCCCCAAACAGCTCCCCTAAATTCCCTGTGCGGCAGCTGCCCAGCAGGCTATCAATTGCTGGGCAGTTTAGCTGTCCCTCCCCCCACTGCCGTGTGCTGCTCCTACCCTCTGCCTTGGAACTGCTCCCTGGAGCCTCCTGCTTGCTCTGTGGGGGGTGGAAGGGGGGGGGAGAAGGAAGCTAATGTCAGGGTGTCCCCCTTCCCCCGCTCCTGCCCCCCCATCTTCACAGAGCCGGGGGGGGGGAAGTAACGGGACATGACAGGGCGGAAGGAGCTTGCTGGCAGCAGCTGCTGTCTCAACTTGCTGATCTACTTTAAAAGGCAATGTACTTAGAGTGGGTACTTAAAGGGGCAATGCACCTCTCTCTCTCTCTCTCTCTCTCACACACACACACACACACATATGGTGTGTCTCTCTGTCTAGGGTTACCATATTTCAATCCTGCGAAAAGAGGACACTCCACGGGGCCCTGGCCCTGCCCCAACTCCACCCCTTCCCTGCCCCTGGCCCCACCCCAATTCCACCCCTTCCCCATCCCAACTCCACCCCCAGAGTGACCAGAGGGGGCGGGGAGGGGAAAAACCGGTGGCAGAGCAAAAAACAAAAAAAACAAAAAGCCAATCCCCCCGCCCCATTCCTCCTCCCTCCGCAAGCGTTGGAGGGAGGCCCGGGAGACGCAGGGGGAACGCGGGGCCGGGGTGAGTGTGAGTCCGGCCTGGCCCCGAGCAGGCAGGACTCGGACAGTACTTGGAGGGAGAGTAGGGGGGCGGCCCGCGGGGCCAGGTGGCGGCTGTTCGTTCTCCCCACCTGGGCAACCGGACTCGGGAGCAGGCGCTGTTGCAGCTCGTACTGCCACGGGGGGAGGAAGCGGCTATGGTGCTTGGTGGCTGCAGCTCTGGCGCCCGGGCCCGAACCCCCTGAGCCTGGGCCTGCTGTGGGGACCCAGCAGCGCGCACGCTGCGCCCAGCCCCTGGCCGGTCGCGTCAGGGCTGCTGCCCAGCTGGTGCAATCCCGCAGCGGCCCCGGGGCGGAGGCATCGGCAGCCCAGCCCCGTTTGTTCCCGTGGGATCCGAGCGGAACAGGGGGGCTGTGGCCTGCTGCCCCCACTCTGGGGCCGCCCGCAGGATAGCACCAGCTGGGTCTCCGCAGCAGGCCCGGGCTCAGAGGGTTCACGCCCTGGGCGCCAGAGCCACAGCCGCAGAGCACCACATGCTTGGCCGCTTCCCCCCGCGGCAGAGGGAGCTGCAGCAGCGGCTGCTCCTGAGTCCGGCTGCCCAGCTGGGAAGAACAAACAGCTGCCGCCTGGCCCCAGAAAGTTGGAGCCCGGGGAGAGGGCAGTCCCCTTACCATGCCTCCCTATTTTCCCGGACATGTCCTGCTTTTTGGAAATTTCTCCTGGACGGGGATTTGAGGACCAAAAATCCGGACATGTCCGGGAAAATCTGGACATATGGTAACCCTACTGGAGCAGGGCCCCTGGCCCTGGATATTGCTGGAGCTTGGGCACCACAGAAGAATATAACCCGCCACCCCCCCACCCTATATTCACACCCTCACCCCCAGACAGGCCCCCGGGACTCCCACGCCCCATCCAACCACTCCCCGCCCCCTGATAGCACCCCCCCCAGAACTCCCAACCCACAATCCTCCCCTTGCTCCCTGACTGCGCCCCGGAACTCCCCTTACCATGCCCATGCCTGCTGGCTCCACGTGTAGGCAAAACACGCTGCGGGGGGTCTGTTTTTGTTGTTACTCCAGGCTGCAGGCGGGGAAGGGGCGCAGGGGAGGGGCTCTGGCTGCTGGAGGCCAATGGGAGTGGCTCAATCAAGCCCAGCTGCCCAATCAGCGAGGCCGCACTCTGCATGGACGGGAGGGAGGGAAGGAGGAAAAATTCTGGACCTTTTAACCTTGTTACCAATTCCTCCCGGACGGCTATTTAAACACACAAAAGCCGGACATGTCCGGGGAAATACGGACGGATGGTAACCCTATCTCTGTCTCTCTCTACCATGTGTGTCTCTGTCTTTCTCTGCCATGTGTGTCTCCTCCATCCATTCGTACTGCCTTGTAGAGTGTGAGGCTACATTAACAACAATGAGTTAACCCTTGAGGGCTCAGTCGAGTGCTAGTTCATCATTTAGTAGCAAGGCATTCCCTGGGAAATATCCCACCCTCTGACTCCACCACCTCACCACGCTTCACAATCATCATCACTGTGTACCAGTATTAAATTGTTTTTTAAAAACTTGTACTGTGTGCATGTGTGTATATATATATATAGATATAGATAGATAGATAGATAGATAGATTTTATAGCCTTTTGTCTGGTGAAAAAAATTTCCCTGGAACCTAACCCCTCCTCCCCCCGCTTTACATTAATTCTTATGGGGCAATTGGATTCACTTAACATGGTTTTGCTTAAAGTATCAGCAAGGAGTTACTGTATAGATGTTTTAGTGTTTTGACAAGAGCTGTACATCTCTGGAGCTATCTAAAAGAACAGTGATTGGTTTGGGAGCCATTTGCAAAGTCTGTGATACATACTTCATGGTGTTTCTCTGGAGAGGTAAACTGTAACCCCAAATACTCATAAGGTCAGACCTCTGGAGAAAGGTGCTTAAGCTACTGGGATGTCTATTTGGGGGTCAGCGCTGGTCCTGGGGGCCTAGAGTAACTGGACCACAAGGTCCCATTTCCAGGAAGGGGCAACAGACATACTACCTGCATGCAGGGAGCATGCCAGAGAAGCCAATGATAGAGAGAGCGCTGGGGCCTGCCCAGAGGCCGGAAGCTTACAGCACAAGGGTCTAGCATGACCCTAGGGGGAGAGGGATAGCGATAGCTCAGTCGTTTGAGCATTGGCCTGCTAAACCCAGGATTGTGAGTTCCCCCCTTGAGGGGGCCATTTAGGGATGGGGGGGGGGAATCTGTCTGGGGATTGGTCCTGCCTTGAGCAGGGGGTTGGACTAGAACCTCCTGAGGTCCCTTCCAACCCTGATATTCTATGATGGGACCCAACCACAGAAGCCTGGTGAGTGTCCAACAGGGGGAGCTTTACCAGAGCTTATTAATTAATCTATTAACAAAGAATTAAAGGAAAGTAATATAATCAATGCTAATCAATAAGGGTTTATGGAAAATAGATCCTGACAAAATAACTTGATATCTTTTTTATGTTGACATTACAAGTTTAGCTGATAAATGTAATAGTGTTGACGTAACATACTTACGTTTGACTCGGTACCAAGTGACATTTTGATTTAAAAAACTAGAGAGTTATAAAATTAACATGGCAAACATTAGCTGGATTAAAAGCTGGCTAATGGATGTGTCTCAACGTGTAGTTATAAATGGGGAATCATCATCCAGCAGGTCTGTTTCCAGAGAGGTCCTACAGGGTTCGCTTCGTGGACCCCCACTATTTAACATTAATAAAAATGACCTGGAAGAAAACATTAAATCATCACTGATAAAGTTGGCAGATGACACAAAAATTGGGGGAGTGATAAATAATGAAGAGAACAGGTCATTGATATAGAACTATCCGGACCACTGGGTAAGCTGGGCACAAACAATATGCATTTTAATATGGCTAAATGTAAGTGTATACATCTAGGAACAAAGTCTGCAGGGCATGATTAGAGGATGGGGGACTCTCTCCTGGGAAGCAGTGACTCAAAGGAATTTGGGGGTCATGGTGGATCATCAGCTGAACATGAGCTCCCTGTGCAACACTGGCCAAAAGGGCTAATGCAATCCTGGGGTGCATAAAGAGGAGAATCTAGAGTAGGCACTGGGAGGTTATTTTACTCTGTATTTGACACTGATGTGACCGCTGCTGGAATCCTGTGTCCAGGTCATAAATTGGAAAGGGTTCAGAGAAGAGCCATGAAAATGATTAGAAAATATGCCTTGTAATAATTGAGCTTCTTGAGTCTGTCTTTTTAGCTAAACAAAGAAAAGGTTCAGGGGTGACTTGATTACAGTCTAGAAGTACCTACAGGGAGAACAAATATTTAATAACGAGCTCTTCTGTCCAGCAGAGAAAGGTCTGACATGATCCAATGGCTGGAATTTGAAACTAGACAAGTTCCGACTGGAAATAAGGCGTACATTTTTAACAGTGAGAGTAATTAACCATTGAAACAACTTTCCAAGCATCATGATGGATTTTCCATCACTGACAACTTTTAAATCAAGATCAGATTTTTCTTTTTCTAAGATATCTGCTCTAGGAATTATTTTGGGGCCGGTCTCTGGCCTGTGTTTTATAGGAGGTCAGATTAGGTGATCACAGTGGTCCCTTCTGGCCATGGAATCTCTGAAGGGCTATGACAGCAATAGCTTGCTCAATCCTCAAGAAACCAGCACTGGACCCTGAAGACCTGGGCATATTTAGTCTTGTGAAAAGAACCTTGTGGGGGTGGGACCTGATAACAGTCTTGAAATATGTTAAGGACGGTTATGAAGAGGACAGCGATACACCTCTTGTTGTCCATCACTAACAGAAAGGGAAGTAGCAAGTATCCTTCTTTTATAAGACAGACGTCATGTGATTCCTGAGTGCTGCCAGGCACAAGGAGAGGGGAATGAAGTGCCCTGAGCTCACTACCCTTACACTGAGGTACTCTAGTGCATTGCACCAATATAATGTGTTGTGTGTCCATAGGCCGATATGCTAACAACAAAATAATTTATTTAATAAACAGCCTCACACTCTGACCTCAGGCCTGTGTTCTAGGCTTGTGTTTGTCTCAGCTCTACTGGAAAAATCTATACCACAGAAGTCTCAGCAGTGACCGAATCCTGCCTGACCATGGACTGACTTTGTGCTCTTTTCCTGTGTGATCACTAAACATAACGATTCTGCTGGTGTCAGCACGTGCTCTTTGTCAGAGGCATTTTGTAAAGAGACCTCTTACTCTGCGTCCTCCGGATAAGTGTGACCGTTATGGAGGATGGAAAAAACTGTTGTTATAAACAAAGTAATTGAAATACCTCAAAGGAGGTGTAAAGGAGTCTGAATGAGATGCATTAAATGAAGTACCCAATTATTCCTATTGAATTTCAGTGGGATTCGAGCGCTTAAATCTCAGGCTCAGATGAAAATCTCCCAACTTTGTTCTTTGTTGTTTGTAAAATGTGAGTGAATTTGTTCTCATGAAAGGGGGGGGGGGTCTTTCAGTGCTGTCTGAAACTACTACTGAACAGGCTGTTGCGGTACAAGCCTCCGTGTCGCAGGGCTCTGTCTGCCGTCTTTAACTCTGACCACAAAACCTGCCACTGCTCCATCTATCAACCCTGGAATGTTTTTAAGTATTATCTGCTGAAAAAAAATGGTTACTCACTTTCTCGTAACTGTTGTTCTTCGAAATGTGTTGTTCACATCCACTCCAATCAGGTGTCTGTGCGGACGTGGGCACAGTAGCTGGAAGATTTTTCCCCACGGATGCTGCTAGGGGAAAAATCTTCCAGCTACTGTGCATGTGAACGCACAGACACCTGACTGGAATGGACATGAACAAGCACTCAAAGAGAAGTTTTATTCCAAAAAACTACAATGAAATACACGTTTGTGTTTCATTTTATAGTGTTTCCTTTTAAAAAATTAGTAGATTTCATCTGAACCTGAGATTTAGGCACTTGAATCCCACTGAAATTCAATAGGAACTGGGTACTTAACTCCCTCAGGCTGCTTTGAAGTCTCAGTCTAGACGCAAAAAGCCCTATACTATTAACGTAACAGTAAAGTTGCAGTTAAAGTGAGCAAGAGGCAGAAAGGGCAAACGAGTTTCTACAACACAAAGCAATACAATGGGGAGTGTCTGTACGTAAAGTATTTTGGTACTTTAAGATCCTTTACAGTGAACATTAGAGCAGGGACGTTATTTGACTTTGGGCAAAGGGGGCTGTTGCCCCCCACACACACACACACGCCTTGGTTTGCTCCCCACCCAACTTTTCATAGGTCTATATGCTCCTCCCCCCCCCAACCTTGCAAGATAGAACATAATCACATAGAACGTTCTATATGCTGACACACTCTTCCCCCATCCCCCAAAAAATATTCTGAAATGACACCACTGGATTAGAGTAAGTAGCATATAGTTGGAAACAAAACTGTGCAGTTATTCAGCAAAACCGTGAGGTCTGGGAACATGTATTTTGTGAGCAGAGCAATTGGTGAAAAAATTATGCGGATGTTTAGCAAAGGCAAGTGATCAATAAGGAGGAAGAATTTGTGGTTAACAGGATGATGCACAAAAGAGATTGTGTTAGCTGTTAATCACTTCACTATGGCACTCGCAGGAGTGCTAAAAATTGTCGTCTGGTTTTGTTTTCTCCAGTAGGTTTCAAAACAAGTTCTCACCCTGCAAACATTTATGCAGATGCTTCGCTTTCCGCATGTGAGCAGTCCCACTGGCATCAAGAGCTGTATGCAGATGCTGTCAGGTAAACATACAGACGTGCTTGCAGAATCAGGGCCTAACTCTGTCAAAGGGAGCTGGGCTCAGGGGCTTGCGGTATCAGAACTCTGAAGTGTTAATTGTGCTGGTGAAACGCTCAGTTTCCTTTCTTGTACAAACCAGCACGCAAACAGCAGAACACTTTGCAAGGCTATCTTTAACTCGGTGTGGGTTGTGACACCCACTCTCATGGAAAATACAAAATAAAAAACAGAATTAGAGGGACAACATTCAAAAGTTTAGACCAACATCTATCATCTCTGGAAACTGTTGTAGTCCAGTAAAGAACACCACAGATTCTTAATCTCTGTAAAATAAACATCTCTACCTTTTAAAAACAACAGTATTACTGAAAGATAATAGAACTTCTACCTTTTCCTTCCCTGATTTGCAGGTAAAAACCCAAAATAAACAGTGACCTCCAATCCCCGACGTCTAGTGTCACAATTCATGTTTCCGAAGGACAGCGAGAGCAGATCCAAAAGCAGGTGCAGCAGGTATTGCCGCACTGGGCTGGGGAAGGGGAAGAGGTGGGGCCCAGCGGAAATCCCCCCCCCCCAATACCTCTAGAGACAGAACTGTGCAGGAGCGATCTCTCCCACTGCAACCTACAAGAGCACTAGGACCCATGCGGCAGCTCCCCCCCCCCATGCCGAACCATGATGTGGGGCTGGGGAAAGAAATGTCCACAGAGGAACTAGTCCCAGAGGCCAAAGAGACATTAGTCTGCAGGAGCAAACGCAGAAGCTGCCTCAGCAAGCGCTACAGCAGGGACTGGTTTGCTCCAGTGCCTTCCCCTCAGCCTCCCCCCCATCATGCTTCCATGTTCCCCTCTGCCCTTCCCCTCAGCCTCCCCCCATCATGCTTCCATGTTCCCCTCTG
>NW_023260513.1:2061835-2076599 GCF_013100865.1 Trachemys scripta elegans
TGCTCCTCCCCTGACTCTTCGGCTCTGTTTAAGAGCAAAGCTGCCCCAGCGCTACTGGCTTCGGGCAGCCCCCGTGCCTCCGGACCCTACACCGCCGGAGCCTGGGAGGGGAAGTGCCCGGCCGGCGGCTGGGGTCCAGAGGCAAGGGGGCTGCCTGAAGCCCATAGCGCTTGGGCAGCTCGGCTCTTAAACAGAGCCGAAGAGTCAGGGGAGGAGCAGAGACGCCGCGGGAGGGGAAGTGCCTGGCCGGCATTTTCCCGGACATGTTCAGCTTTTTGGCAATTCCCCCCGGACGGGGGTTTGAGTGCCGAAAAGCCAGACATGTCTGGGAAAAAGAGGATGTATGGTAACCCTACATAGAAAGTCCTTTAAAGTCAATGGCCTTCTTGGCAGGAAACCCATTTCCCTACCTGTACTGGAACAGAGGCAGTCAGTGCTGGTGGCCTTTGATGGGCCTCTCATTGGTGTCCCACATGCAGAAAGAGCAGGACAGAATCTAGAAAACACTGACTTGGGTTTTTCCAACACAGGATACCAACTGGCATCTAGCACCCAAAATGGAAGAGACCAAAACAAACAAAACTGGACTTCAAACAAAACAATGTTCACAATTTGATACCAACATACTCCCCTCCGTCACAAATACCACTTTTGAACATCATTTATTTCAAAGCTATATAGCCAAAAAAAAAAAGAAAGAAAGAAAAGTCCAAGGATAGTTTTGAACAATCAGTCTGTTTAGAACACAAAGTGAACCAAAATGATTTTAAATGCTTTTTTTGGCGGGGGCTCCCCGACCGTTCTTTGCTAATTTACTGATATTACTTTTCTGGATGTTTTCTAGGGCCTCAATCCTGCAAAATCTTTTACATGGCATTTGCCAGAGCAGTTCTAGAGATGTCATGTCTCAATTCGCAGCATACTCACTCCCTGGTCCACGTAGAGCTGTGCATTTACTGCCATCTGCACTAATCTGTATCATCACCAGAATTATACAATGGTACCCCATTCATTCCACATATTTTCATCTGTCACTTTGCTGAAAGACAATACTTATAGGATAGTTAAGCACTGGAACAGTTTACCTAGGGAGGCTGTGGAATCCCCACCATAGGAGGGTTTCAAGAACAGGTTGGACAATCACATGTCAAGGATGATCTAGTTATACTTTATCCTGCCTCAGTGCTGGGGGATAGACTTGATGACCTCCCAAGGTCCCTTTCAGCTCAACATTTCTAGGATTCTATTATTATGGTAATGCCCAAAGGCCACAGTCAGGTCTGCAGAAACAGACAGTCCCAGACACACTCAGCAGAAGTGTGAATTGATTAGGTTACTGTTAAGGACAGACAGCTGGATGATGACATGATCCCATTTTGTGTTACTGGAAAAAATGAGTTTAAAAAAAAAAAAAAAGACAGAAAAAGGCAAGGAGAAGGGGACTAGTCACAGCCCATCCCCTGCCTAGCCAGGATCGCAGGCTGGGTTCCGTAGGCCTCACAGCAGAGGAGAGCCTTAAGGAGGGATCTGAAGGAGGATAATTCTAACGTGAATACCGTAGGGGGACTGTCACAGGGCCCACACAGGTTTCCATTTGCTCATGCCTGTGCCCTGTGTTGGCTGGTTAAAATAAAGGGTCCCCATGCTGCCTTCAGTGCTTCACTCGTGTCTTTATTTACAGTGAAACAAAGTTATCCCCCCTTCTCCCCCAACAGCTATCCCCAGTCAGACCCTCCCAGCCCATGAGGCTCCTTTCCTCTGGTGAGGAGACAGAGATGTAACCCTCCTACCCCCTTCCCAGGCTAGCCTCCTGACTGAGCTTTTCTCAGGGCTTTTATAGGCCTCCTCCCCTTCTCAGCCCAGCTGCTGCTACTTAACTCAACTAGTAGCAGTGAGCCAGCCCTTATCAGGGCCCGCAACTTGGCTCTCTGCTGACTGCCTGGGCCCCCCTACCAGACATTAGGGCTTTAGCCAGCATTTTAGCAGGGCATTCAAGGGGTTTACCCCTGCCCTGCCACACCACACATCTTCCCCCCTTCAAGACTCATAGAATGTCAGGCTTAGAAGGGACTGAGGTCATTTAGTCTAGTCAAAGCAGGACCCATCCCCAACTATTCCTCCCTCCCTCCCTAAATGGCCCTCTCAAGGATTGAACTCACAACCCTCACTGGGTTTAGCAGGCCAATGCTCAAACCACTGACCTATCCCTCCCCCCCCCCACGCAGTACTTAATGCTGGTGACCCCAGCTTCACAGCAGCTGCCCCCTATCCTGTTACATCCAAAGCAGTGATGGAGGGGGATTTCCTAGCAGCGTGTGATGCAGGGAGACAGATGTGGGTGGTGTTGGGGCAGGCGTGTATAAAGCTCACTTGTAAATACGTATGCCCAATAATGCTGTAATCGCTGCCATTACATTGGATCCCAGGTTTATGACTGTTTGCAGCCTCCCGACCTACAACCTTGTCTTGCAGCGCACCTGAGCCGTGAGGCTGTCCTGCAAATTGTAAGCTTTGTTTGTACAGCGACCTGCCTAGTCCATTAATGCGGTCCCTAAATGCTATTGCACTGCAAATAATTAACTGCACAACGCCTGCATGTGCACATAGTGCGTGCCATCCTAGCATTACTCAGCTAGTCTCCCGTTCCCCTTTCTGCCTCATGGGACTCCTGCCCTGCTGAAGAAGCTGCCAGGCTCCACCTGACCCTGACCCTCTTCGCCGGACAAATCCACCCCTCAGCAGGAGCTCTTGTACCCCGCTGTGGGTTTTTGAGGATCCTCTCCAGGGTTACCAGCCCTCCCCCCCCCCCCATCTGCAGAAGGGACAGGTCTCCCCTCTATGTCCCTTAGCCCATCAGAGTCCGCATTCTTGCTCTACCGGCGGCTGGTGGCCTAGGTACCCCACTTCTGGGTTCTGTTCCTTGGCCCCCAGGTCCTTGCCTTCCTCAGATTCCCGAGGGCTACACGCCTGGCACCCCTCCCCCAAGGGTCCTTTGTTGCCACATAACCAGCATTTGTTAAAGTCTTCGCTTTGTTGTCTAGGAGTTTCACCCTGGCTCTGGGGGAGGGGGTTCTTTTGCCTTTGGGGATTCAGGCTGCCCCTTGCCCCCTTTTACTCCTTCCCTTGGGTACTCCATTGCCCTTTCCTCAGGCTCACGTCCCGACTTCGGGCTTCGCCGGACGGGGGTCCCCAGTCACTCCCCAATAGGACTGGGTGTGATTGAGCAGGGAGCGGGGCAGATTTGACCTGGGAATGTTGCAGGGAAGTTGCATTAGGGATGACGGACTTCCCTTGAAGGAAGCTACCTGAGCTGTAACCTGAGCCAGGAGGCGGGTTGGGAGAACTGACACCTTCTGCCCCAAAAAAAAGAAGAACAGGAGTACTTGTGGCACCTTAGAGACTAACAAATTTATTAGAGCATAAGCTTTCGTGGACTACAGCCCACTTCTTCGGATGCATATAGAATGGAACATCTGGACCCATGGAAAAGAAGCCCTTGAGGAATTTCACCATGATTTCAATAATTTCCATCCCACCATCAACCTCAGCCTAGATCAATCCACACAAGCGGTCCATTTCCTGGACACTACTGTGCTAATAAGCGATGGTCACATCAATACCACCCTATACCGGAAACCTAGTGACCGCTACACTTACCTACATGCCAGCTTCCATCCAGGACACACCACACAATCCATTGTCTACAGCCAAGCTCTAAGATATAACCGCATTTGCTCCAATCCCTCGGATAGAGACAAGCACCTGCAAGATCTCTATCAAGCATTCTTAAAACTACAATACCCACCTGCTGAAGTGAAAAAACAGATTGACAGAGCCAGACGAGTACCCAGAAGTCACCTCCTACAAGACAAGCCCAACAAAGAAAATAACAGAACACCACTAGCTGTCACCTTCAGCCCCCAACTAAAACCTCTCCAGCGCATCATCAGAGATCTACAACCTATCCTGAAAGATGATCCTTTACTCTCACAGATCTTGGGAGACAGACCTGTCCTCGCTTACAGACAACCCCCCAACCTAAAGCAAATACTCACCAGCAACCACACATCACTGAACAAAACCACTAACCCAGGAACCTATCCTTGTAACAAACCCTGATGCCAACTCTGTCCACATATCTATTCAAGTGACATCATCATAGGACCTAATCACATCAGCCATACCATCAGGGGCTCGTTCACCTGCACATCTACCAATGTGATATATGCCATCATGTGCCAGCAATGCCCCTCTGCCATGTACATTGGCCAAACCGGACAGTCTCTACGCAAAAGAATTAATGGACACAAATCTGACATCAGGAATCAAAATACTCAAAAACCAGTGGGAGAACACTTTAACCTGTCTGGTCATTCAGTGACAGACCTGCGGGTGGCTATATTACAACAGAAAAACTTCAAAAACAGACTCCAACGAGAGACTGCTGAGCTAGAATTGATATGCAAACTAGACACAATCAACTCCGGTTTGAATAAGGACTGGGAATGACTGAGCCATTACAAACATTGACTATCTCCCCTTGTAAGTATTCTCACCCTTCTTATCAAACTGTCTGTACTGGGCTAGCTTGATTATCACTTCAAAAGTTTTTTTTCTCTTAATTAATTGGCCTCTCAGAGTTGGTAAGACAACTCCCACCTGTTTATACTCTCTGTATGTGTATATATATATCTCCTCAATATATGTTCCATTCTATATGCATCCGAAGAAGTGGGCTGTAGTCCACGAAAGCTTATGCTCTAATAAATTTGTTAGTCTCTAAGGTGCCACAAGTACTCCTGTTCTTCTTTTTGCGGATACAGACTAACACGGCTGCTACTCTGAAACCTATTAATGATGGAGATTCCACAATCTCCCTAGGCAATTTGTTCCAGTGCTTAACTACCCTGGTAAGTTGGATGTTAAACCTCCCTTGCTGCAATTTAAGCCCATTGCTTCTCCTTCACTTCTGAGGCTAGGACCAGAACAATTTTTCACCCTCCTCCTTGTAAAAACATTTTATGTACTTGAAAACTGTTATGTCAACCCCACCCCACCCCAGTCTTTTCTCCAGACTGAAAAAATTGGGTTTGTTTAACCTTCATGTTTTCTAGATCCTTAATAATTTTTGTTGCTCTTCTCTGGACGTTCTCCAATTTGTCCACATCTTTCCTGAAATGTGGCACCCAGAACTGGGCACAATACTCCAGTTGAGGCCTAACCAGCGTGGAGTAGAGTGGAAGAATTACTACTTTGAGTGCTTGCTCATGTCCATTCCACATTAGCTGTGTGTGCTCGCCACATCCACTGGTGCTGGAAGTATTCTCACACTTCTTATCAAACTGTCTGCACAGCAAAAGGGAAAATTCCAAAACAAAGGAATCCTCAAGGAGAGTCTAAGGAAGGAGACTGGTTCTGTCTTCATCTTTGAGTAGTGGAAGATGTGACCCCTAATAAAGCTTTTCCAGGTCTGGTTCCTATGAGTCTCAAACTTATGATTCCATGTCATGTCCCTTCCCCATTATATGGGCATCAGGTTTGCTGCAGATCCAGGATCTCCCTGTGCTGCACCTCGAGCTGCTGACCCCGTTGTCATCAATCACATACGCACAGTCACCTCCTCCTCCTATGGGAAATCTGCAACACAGACAGCGGGGTCTGGAGTCAGGGAGTGGCTGGGCATTTCCCACCAGTTACACACCGTGCAGGGCAGCAGAAGGAGCAGCTGCATGCACAGACATCTGCCCCATTTCAGACTCCTCCCTGGCAGAATGGGGAAAATAAGAGTGTAGGAAATTAGCAGGTAGTGGAGGGCCAGGAGATGAGAGATGGGTGGTGCTGAAAGAAGAGAGCTGGGGTAGCAGCCTTCCCTGTACTCACAACTGTGCTGTATTGTAAACCCCTGGGGGCGGGGACCGTTCAGCCCCAATGGGGAGAGATCCCACAGGTCACTCTCACAGGCACTGTGTGGCACCTCTCAGAAAGTTGTTTGTGTTTGTACAGTGTCTGGCACAGTGGGGCACTAGTCTACACCTCCTAAGCGCTACAATAATACAAATGATAATGACAACACTACACTGGGCCTCAAATGCTGCTGGAATATTGGTTTTAGTCCATGAAAGCCAAATACCAGTAAGATCCCAGATACATTCCCACACCCCCAAACAACCTTGGTTAAATATATTCCTCTTGGGAGCACGGCAGACACCTGTGATCTAACATGGAGAATATCACTAGAGGGAAGGACTCACCGGTTGTCAAATTTGGTGCCATTGGGCCATCTCCAGGGCTGGCCTGGCTTCCTCTGGAGGCCAATCCAACGGCCAAAGAAACCCTTAAAGCGCAGCAGGAAATCCTTAAAATCAGACAAACCAGATAATATTTAGGCCCCTGGCTCTGACGCTCGTCTGTCCCTGCATGGCCCCTGTTCAGACGTTCAGGTTTGGATGGGCCACCTGTAGTTTGCCTGCTGAGAGCCCAGATCCGATCACACCAGCCCAGCCCATGGCACAGGGAGGCTGAGAACAAGTTACAGTCAGCTGTGGGTCAAAAAGACAGAACTCCCCTCTCCCGGCCCCACTCTAGGATTGGAAGGGGGTGGAGAAGGTGAGGGAAGGACCATCAGGAGAGCAGCTGGCAGCTCTGCTCCGCTGACAGCAGCTTCAGCCGGTGAACCAATCGCTGGCTGAGAATCCCGGTTTGTTGGACGTCCCATCAGACTGGGGCCTGCTCAGCTGGGGGTAAAGAGCCTCTGAGCAGCCCCCAACTATCTCCATCCCCACATGGACAGAGCTACCTCTGCCCTTCTACAGTTTAGAAGCAGGCACCTCTGCCTTCCTTGCAAGGCTTCTTCCCAGCAGCTTTGCATATAGCGCCACCCTCCATCCCCCTCAGCCAAACCAGGTGGCAGCTGCTCTGAGGAAGGGCAGAGCTCACTCCCTGCAGAGCCCAAGAGCCTTAGTGCTTCCCCCGGCAGGCACACGGAGCCCCCACCCCAGGGAGCCACTGGCTGTGGGGAGTTGCAGAGGCAGGTTCTTCACAGGCAGCCCACTGGCCCGGAGCTGACCAGGCCGGCCCAGCCCTACAGAGGGGGATCCTCCCGCTTGGGGCTCTGGGAAAGAGGAGGGGGGCTGGAAGTGAGTGATCCCTTATCCCTGAGTGTGAGCCCAGCTCTGGACAGGCCTGGGATTCAGCCACCAGAAACACTCTCAGGAGAGGCAACCGGGCAGTTTCTGGAACCCCTGGGGCTGAGCCCAGCCCAATTCCAGCCCTGCCAGGCCCAGTCTGTTGGGATGAAGCATCTGCCGCTCTCTCACCTTTTCCTGATCACTGTCGATCCCAGCCAGGGAGGCGTTGAGTGCAGAGCACTGGCTCTGGCTATAGGTCCAGTTCCCTTCAGTCTCTGAGAAATAATAGCATTTCCCTCGGTATCCGATCCAGCCGTCCGGGCAGCCGGGCACAGCAGGGGGGCCTGGAACAGCCACAGGTGGTTTGGATTTTTCCACTGAAAGAGAGACAAGTAACACAGGGTCAGAGACTGTGTCCCCTACCCCCAGCCTGACTCTGTATTTGAGTGAATGAGGTGACAGAACCACTCAGATCCAGGCTCCTTACACCCCAGGCTGCTGTGCTGAGGGAGGAAATAGACCATTTGAAACAAGGGATGGGCAACCGACCCCCTTCTCTATAGTGGCTGTTCCAGGCCCCCCTCCTCTCATCCCCAGCAGTTCTGGGGGTCAAATTCACAGAAAGTGCAGCTGACAAGCAACCCACAGCACAGTGCAATAGCACCAGATTCACCATAAAGACAGAGCAGGCAGGGGAGCGTTACCTGATGGCCGGCACAGACAAATATTGCACCAAATAAAGATATGGTTCAATATGATTGTGTGGGATGCTGGGTCTATTACCCCAGCTGGCTGCCTCCCCTCCCCAGGCTCTTTGCTTTAGAGATGCATCTGGGGATGAAGATGGGATTAGACTCACATCAGGGAACAAACCCTGACTGCACTGACCTGTGCAAGGGACAGGCTCCCAGAGAACCAGACACTGGAGTCCCAGCCCAACAGAGATGTGCTTTATGGTGTCTGTACCAGTAAGAATTCCAGGGATGTTCCCTGCCCAGGGTAAGGGATGGTGGGGACTAACACAGCTCAAAGCATCTTATCCTGTGCAGGGGATTCGGAGCCAAGTGAATGAGTTTGAGACAAGCACTGTAATGCTCAGTGACATAAAATGGCCACAAGGTGGCACCATAACCCCAGGAATGGACAGGCCTGTGAGGTTAAGACAGTGGTCCCCAAAATGTCAGGGGGGAGTGGGGGGAAGCGCACAGTGAACCCAAGCCATGGAGAGGGAGCGCCACCCAGCTCCAGCCCCAGCTGCCTGGACACTAAAAGTCCGGTTACCTCCAGTAACCTGCTTCCACCTCAGGGGGGGAGGCGCACAGGAAGAGCAGCTGCTGCTGGAGCCTGGAAGAGCACTCAAAGGCGAGAGAGAGAGACACAGGCAGCTCCCTGGTCCTGCCCTGAGCATGGCTCTGCCGCCCCTGCCCTGCCTCAGTCACCCCTGCCATCCCCGGAGCACAGCTCCCCCATTCTGGCCCACTCACCCCCAGCCTGGCTGTTGGGGGGCATGGACTGGGTAAGGGGGGGCGTGATTGAGACAGTTTGGGGACCACTGACTGGGCTGAGCTGGGTTAAAAAGGTCAGTGCCAAAGTCACCCTGTCCAGAGACAGTTCAGCTGGGATTTCCCCAGCAGCCTCAAGCCAGCGAGTCTGTCACAGGCTCCCAGGGAATTTCAATGGGCACCAACTCCCGCAGCCTCCTTTTGGAAACCCCACCCCCGCCTCCTCCCCCCAGTGCAGCAGCAGGGACCAGGTCACAAACTCCTGGGAAAGCCTGCTGAAGTTTAACCCTTTCAGGGAAGGAGCAGCAGTGGGGGTCAGCCTTGAGTAACACCAAGGATACATCTGAAGGGCCAGTGCAGGTGGTTAATACAGAGGTACACTATGGTGTTTAACAGATAAGTCAGGACAAACCATTCTAGACCCACTGGATTCACTTGTTAACAACTTCTCTGCCTCCCTCCAGAAACAATCCAGGGGGAGCAGAGACTGGCTGATGCAATTACCTGCTAAAAGTACTGCTAGAGTAATGACGATGATGATGGCGATCAACATAAAAACTGTGACTGCAGCTAGGACAACAGCTGGGACTGGGACTTGACGGGAAGCTCGTTTCCTGAGCCTGTTAGACCCAGGGCCTGAAAGAGACAAAGCCATGAGAGCTTCTGGGGAGCAGACTCATTAACGGTATCTGTGCCTGAGCCGCTGTCAGCAAATATCTATTGTGATTCCCAGGGTGCTGCCCTTCCCCTGTGGGTACAGACATTAACTACAGCCCCCAGTCAGAGGGCTAAACACACTGAAACTCGCCCAGACCCAAATGACCCCACACTCGCCAAACCAGCATGTGGTTTAAATGGCCCCTAGGACTAGAAGATACCATTGGACTGTTGAGTTTCTCCCACTGCTCCTGCAGACTCGTAGAGCTGCTACCCAGTCTGGCTCTTGGCTCAGTTGACCAGAGTGAAGGGATGGGAACGTGTCTCACACTCACCTTTTTTCTGTCCCCTACTAGGGAAAGAGGACCAAAAAGACCACCACACACAAACACGAACGAACACCTTTCCCCACATACTCAGGACTCATCTACACTTACAACGCTCCAGCTGCGCCGCTCTAGCATTTCGGTGATGAGACTTGCTATGCCAAAGGAGGACTTCTCCCCTCACAGTAGGTTCTCCACCTCCCTGAGGAGAATTCTCCCATTGAACTAGCTGCAGCCTGTCTAGGTAGTGTGGTCTATCCTGGGGGTTAGGTGGGTTTAACTGCATCATTCAAGGCTGTGGATTTTTCATACCCCTGAGCAAAGCAGTTATACCAACCTCATTCCCTTGTGTAGGCCAGGCCTCAGGCACTGAGCCTGCCGACTCCAGCTGCACCCAACCCCCTGGATTAAGTCAGGCAGCCTGAAACCACTCAGAGGGTTGGACCACAACTCCCTGCCCCACCCTTAAGGGAAGCTCATGCAAAAATCTAAATTCCACCTGAAGACATCCCCAGCACAGACTGCAGCTGCTAGTCTGAGAAACAAGGGGTTCGGTTTTTCTGTTTGCTGTACAATACAACCAGGTTCACAGCATTCAACAGAAAAGCTACTGGGTGATCCTGAGGAGAACCATCCCGGGACAGACCCACTGGGTTTTCTAAGGCTCCTTCTCTAGCTCTAAGTGCAGTTACATTAGGGCAAAGTAGCACAGGTGTCAGATGTACAACAGGAACATCTAACCCCTGCCCCCCACACAGGAGCCTCTATGCTGAAGCAACCCCCCGGCCCCCCAGACTAAGGACTGGCCTCTCTGGGCTCTGCTTTAGGGTTTACACAGGGAGTCCAACCTCTCAAACTCCCTGCAATCCTTAACTCTCCTTGTCTGAAGAAGGAAGTTTCCTTTGAAATCTTGATTCTCAGGACAAAGAGGGGATTTCAGTTAGTGACCGTGAGACACAGACACACTGTTACTCAGGGGAATGACCCCTGGCTGCCCCCATGGGAGATGAAGCTCCCAGCATGTGTGACATTTGGCGATCTCAACATTCCCATCCCCCTCTTCCTGCACGTCAGCCTTAGCAAAGAGCTTTCCCCAGAGCTCAGGGACGCATCTCCCATGCACAGCAGCTGCACCAGCAAAAATGTAGGAACAGAGTTAACTGCCACCAGCAGACAATAGCTCATTGTCATGCACACCAAAGGCCCTTCCTTTATGCACCTGTTTCAGGTGTGTGCCTCTCACACAGAGGGCATGCAAAAGTGAATTGGACCAGAGGGCAACAGGGGCCAGGATTTCAGAGGGGTAACAACCCCCACCCACCACAAGACCTCTGGCCACATGCAGGCACACAAAGTACAAGCTGGGTACCTGTTCCCTCGGAGCTCACTGGTGTACTCAGCTGCTTGCTGCATCCATACATGGCAGTTTGACGTGTCCCCTCTTCTGGGCATGCCTCAGTGTCTCTATCCAGCCTGTTACAATAGCTTTGCTCCCTTCTTTTCTCCCCAGTTGCACCCTGGTTAAGGGGCGCCTTCATCTGCTGTCCATCATTAGTAGAACACTCTCCTTCCTCCATCTCTCCTCTCCAATCAGCTCCCTCTCAGGGGCTATGATGTCTCATTCAGGGCCTGTGTATATTCAACAAGGCAGATAGAGATAATACAGAAAGTACATTTGGACGGCCACACTTACACCCTGGAAGGTTAACCATTATCTTTCTCATCACTGTCACTGTCCTCATCTTTCCCGGTGGCATCATTCTGGCCCCTCCCAAGGTCTACATCTCTCTACTTGCTGTCCCTGGGATGTTACTTTTATAGTAGGTTACACTGACATTACCATGCCAATGCATATTTAATAGGGGTCCTTATTTGTATTTCCTCCCCTTAAGGTGTCCATTTTCTATAGGTTAGTATACGTATGATGTTACCCTATTAGCATACACGTCAATTTGATGCCATGGTACCTTTGCAGTCGGACGTTCTGTCTGGAACCTTCCAGATGCTGGTGTCAGTTATGTTCTGTGGGTGGCTGATCTCAGTATTTTGGACAAAATTCCCCCTCTGGCATGCTACTTTCCATTCGCTATAACTTATGAGTTACTTAAATTTATCTGTGCCAAAGGTTATAGGCCTCAAGCCTCATGCCATCTGCTAAAGCCAAATCTTACAGGATAAAAGCCTGTAGGTTTCTTGCATTACTACTAAATATAATAAAGCAGAACAACAAAGCAATGAATATAATACAGGTAAGCTGGCCCACTGGGCTACACTCTCAATTGTTCTGTTCACAGTCAGAAACACAAAGCAATCAGCAAATGCAATAACTAAAATACCTTCCATCCCCCTCCATTGATCTATTCCCCCACCCTCGCCCTGATCAGTGGGTGCCATAGTTAAGTCCCCTCCCCCCAGCCCAAAGAACTATAAAGAGAGCTACACAAGAATTTGGTCTCCCACCCCGATGTGAAACCCCCTATAGTTGGATTGGAGGAAGGGAGAATCCCCTTCCCTGAGGGACAGCGGTGTATGAATGTGGAGGGAAGAGCCCCAGATACTTCCACAGGCCAAATGAAGATTGTGACAGGGAAGGAACCATACACATGTACATCAAGGCCAGTTTGCAGTTACCTTTACATAGACGAGATGCAGCTCCTCATTAAACACAGGGAAAAACTATGGGGGATAAAGAAAAGTAAAGAGGACTTGAAATTGTTTTTTAAATTATAATTATTTAAAAAAAAAAAAAAAAAAGGACCCTATTTAAAATGAAATCTGAATATAATACATAATATGTTAAGGCCTAAAACTATAATCTCTTAAAACATTTAAATAAAAATATGCTGAATCCATAAACCTATATCAAAAACTTTGAGTTAAATGCTGCCTTTTTTTTTTTTTTGGTAAGTACAGAAATCAGGGGATGTTGAGCTTTATACATATGGCACAGTAGGTCATGTACTGTATAAAGAGCTCAATCCTCTGAGAGACCCAGGTGCTATGCTACTGGGTGCAAGATTGTTTAATAAAAGTAAGTTTTATATGCTGTTTTGTGTTTAATTAAATCCCAGTTACCCTGCTCGGATAGAAAAAGCTAGACTGATTGGGGAAGCAGCCACAGCTGGGGCCACACCTGGCCTTGTTATAAGGGCTCAGGGAGGCACTGAATAAGTCTCTCTCCATCCCTGAAGGGAGAAGGACCTGGCTGCCTGGGAATAGGGGACCTGAAGCAGAGCAGTGCTTGAGAAGGGCAAGAGGAGCTGGGGAGCTCCAGCCTGGCAACTCCCCAGGCTGAGGCCTTGTTAAAGGCCCAAGGCAGGTACTGGGGCTGGGAGGTGCAGCCCAGGAGTAGGCAGAGGCAACTGGCCTGACCCCCTTGTCAGTGATGCGTGGTCATTACAGACTGCTGTTTGCCCCAATGAAAGGGGACTAGATGATGACTGGCAGTAACCACTGAAGCAAGGTGGGCATCAGAGAAGGGGGTTCCCCTAGGAGGGGAGATGCAGAGTGTGGGGGTACTGCTGGGTCAGAACCCCAAGGTGAAGGGGCACTGGGGGTCCAGGAGGGACATGGGGGCCTGAGGCTGGCGAGCCACTGGCCAGCAGAGGGCACTCTGAGGCTGGAAAAGAGCTAATTTCCAGATGACCAGCAGGAGGCGCTGTGTTGGTGAGGGCATGAACTGCTACACGTTGTGGAGAATGCGGGCATAGACGGTCACCCCGATACAAGAGGCAGAGACAGGACTGGGACTATTGCTGAACAGAGGAGAAAGGGGATGATGGATCCGGGTTATGCGGAGGGGTTCTTTGCAGAAGGGTCCTGTGCCATTTCAGGCTGGGCTCCAGGGTCAAGTCCCCTGAGGAAAGGGGCTGCCTGACAGCCTGAGAGGCTTGAGAGACTGGTGCATGGGGTCAAGGAGACCCAGCAGAGGCACTATAAGACGCAGTGGGCCCCGCTGGAACAGTTGGGGTGGCTGACAGAAGAACAGTGGGCCCTGGTAAAGCTCCTTAAAAGGGAGTTTCAGAGGAGCCGTAGGGAATGGCATGAGAAGCAGAGCACCAGGGCCAGAAGGCCTGTGGTGGAGCGAGGACAACCCAGACAGCAGGAGCCATGACGCCCTCTTCATGGACACCGCGCAGGCCATAGACCTTGTGGTCGTATCTGCAGCATCTGAGGTTGCCTGAAGGGCTGCCCTGGCAGCACCCATACCCTCCTCCATCAGAGCCTTGAACGCTTATTTATCAGGCTCTTAGAGGGAGTCCTTGAATTTGGGCAGAGAGCCCCACAAATTGAACTCGTACCTTGGCAGGAGAGCTTGGTGGTTTGCCACCGTTAGTTGGAAACTCGAGGACCAATAAACCTTTCTACGGAATAGATCTAGTCTACTCCCCAGTCTTTATTCTTAGGCGTAGGGGGTGGTTGGCTTTCCTCTCCCTGTAGTTGACTGACTCGACTACTAGGGAGTTGGGGGCAGGGTGAGTGTACAGGTATTCATGCCCCTTGGCAGGCATGAAATACTTCCATTCTGCCCTCTTAGAGGTGGGTGGCAAGGAAGCCAGGGTTTGCCATATGGCATTTGAGATCTTTGCCACCCCTTCATGGAGCGGGAGAGCCACCTGTCACTGAGTGTGGGGGGACACAAGGCCCTGCACCCCCGGCTTCCTGCGATTCACCATGACTCTCAGCCAGCCAGTAAAGCAGAAGGTTTATTTAGACGATAGGAATACAGTCGTAGACAGGTCTTGCAGGCACAGACAACAGGACCCCCCCCAATTAGGTGCATCTTGGGGTCCCAGGGGCACCACAGCCCCCTGGGGGGAAGGTCAGAGCCCCATCTGCCTGCCAGCCATTCCACCAGCCAGCTCCTGCAACTCTCTCCCCAGCCTTTGTTCAGTTTTTCAGTTTCCCGGGCAAGGGTGCCACCTGGCCTCTAACCCCTTCCTGGGTTCTCATGTTACATGCTCAGGTATTCTCCCTCAAGGCCAGTCTCCCATCCCCCCATGCAGACAATCCTAGCCACACTCCCCTGCCTTCCCAGCCAACACTCCCCACTCAGCATTCACAGACCACATTAATAGGGTTACCATATTTCAGCAAGCAAAAAAGAGGACGGGAGGAGCCCCACCCTAGCCCCCCCCCCCCCCCCCCCCCC